>NC_090438.1:910017565-910284051 GCF_031143425.1 Pleurodeles waltl | reverse complement strand
TTGGCCTCTAGCTCAGCCGGCACCTAGGAAAACCTACCAAACCTGTGCATTTTTTAAAACTAGAGACCTAGGGGAATCCAAGATGGGGTGACTTGTGGGGCTCTGACCAGGTTCTGTTACCCAGAATCCTTTGCAAACCTCAAAATTTGGCTCAAAAAACACATTTTCCTCACATTTCGGTGACAGAAAGTTCTGGAATCTGACAGGAGCCACAAATTTCCTTCCACCCAGCGTTCCCCCAAGTCTCCCGATAAAGATGATACCTCACTTGTGTGGGTAGGCCTAGGGCCCCGCCACAGGATATGCCCCAAAAACACAACGTGGACACATCACAGAAAACAGAGCTGTTTTTTGCAAAGTGCCTACCTGTAGAGTTTGGCCTCCAGCTCAGCCGGCACCTAGGGAAACCTACCAAACCTGTGCATTTTTGAAAACTAGAGACCTAGGGGAATCCAAGATGGGGTGACTTGTGGGGGCTCTGACCAGGTTCTGTTACCCAGAATCGTTTGCAAACCTCAAAATTTGGCTAAAAACACATTTTCCTCACATTTCGGTGACAGAAAGTTCTGGAATCTGAGAGGAGCCACAAATTTCCTTCCACCCAGCGTTCCCCCCAAGTGTCCCGATAAAGATGATACCTCAATTGTGTGGATAGGCCTAGCGGCCGCGACAGAAGGCGCCCCGAAACACAACATGGACACATCACATTTTTTGAAAGAAAACAGAGCTGTTTTTTGCAAAGTGCCTACTGTAGATTTTGGCCTCTAGCTCAGCCGGCACCTAGGGAAACCTACCAAACCTGTGCATTTTTTAAAACTAGAGACCTAGGGGAATCCAAGATGGGGTGACTTGTGGGGCTCTGACCAGGTTCTGTTACCCAGAATCCTTTGCAAACCTCACAATTTGGCTAAAAAAAACATTTTCCTCAAATTTTGGTGACAGAAAGTTCTGGAATCTGAGAGGAGCCACAAATTTCCTTCCACTCAGCGTTCCCCCAAGTCTCCCGATAAAAATGGGACCTCACTTGTGTGGGTAGACCTAGGGCCCGCCACAGGATATGCCCCAAAAACACAACGTGGACACAACTCAGAAAACAGAGCTGTTGTTTGCAAAGTGCCTTCCTGTAGATTTTGGCCTCTAGCTCAGCCGGCACCTAGTGAAACCTACCAACCCTGTGCATTCTTGAAAACTAGAGACCTAGGGGAATCTAAGATGGGGTGACTTGTGGGGCTCTGACCAGGTTCTGTTACCCAGAATCCTTTGCAAACCTCCAAATTTGGCTAAAAAAACACATTTTCCTCACATTTCGGTGACAGAAAGTTCTGGAATCTGAGAGGAGCCACAAAATTTCCTTCCACCCAGCGTTCCCCCAAGTCTCCTGACAAAGATGATACCTCAATTGTGTGGATAGGCCTAGCGGCCGCGACAGAGAATGCCCCCAAAACACAACGTGGACACATCCCATTTTTTAAAAGAAAACAGAGCTGTTTTTTACAAAAGTGCCTACCTGTAGATTTTGGCCTCTAGCTCAGCCAGCACCTAGGAAACCTACCAAACCTGTGCATTTTTTAAAACTAGAGACCTAGGGGAATCCAAGATGGGGTGACTTGTGGGGCTCTGACCAGGTTCTGTTACCCAGAATCCTTTGCAAACCTCAAAATTTGGCTAAAAAAACACATTTTCCTCACATTTCGGTGACAGAAAGTTCTGGAATCTGAGAGGAGCCACAAATTTCCTTCCACCCAGCGTTCCCCCAAGTCTCCCGATAAAGATGATACCTCACTTGTGTGGGTAGGCCTAGGGCCCGCCACAGGATATGCCCCAAAACACAACGTGGACATATCACAGAAAACAGACCTGTTTTTTGCAAAGTGCCTACCTGTAGAGTTTGGCCTCTAGCTCAGCCGGCACCTAGGAAAACCTACCAAACCTGTGCATTTTTTAAAACTAGAGACCTAGGGGAATCCAAGATGGGGTGACTTGTGGGGCTCTGACCAGGTTTTGTTACCCCCGAATCCTTTGCAAACCTAAAAATTTGGCTAAAAAAACACATTTTCCTCACATTTCGGTGACAGAAAGTTCTGGAATCTGAGAGGAGCCACAAATTTCCTTACAGCCAGCGTTCCCCCAAGTCTCCTGATAAAGATGATACCTCAATTGTGTGGATAGGCCTAGCGGCCGCGACAGGATGCGCCCCAAAAACACAACGTGGACACATCCCATTTTTTGAAAGAAAACAGAGCTGTTTTTTGCAAAGTGCCTACCTGTAGATTTTGGCCTCTAGCTCAGCCAGCACCTAGGGGAAACCTACCAAACCTGTGCATTTTTTTAAACTAGAGACCTAGGGGAATCCAAGATGGGGTGACTTGTGGGGCTCTGACCAGGTTCTGTTACCCAGAATCCTTTGCAAACCTCACAATTTGGCTAAAAAAAACTTTTTCCTCAAATTTCGGTGACAGAAAGTTCTGGAATCTGAGAGGAGCCACAAATTTCCTTCCACCCAGCGTTCCCCCAGGTCTCCCCGATAAAAATGGTACCTCACTTGTGTGGGTAGGCCTAGGGCCCGCCACAGGATATGCCCCAAAACACAACGTGGACACATCACAGAAAACAGAGCTGTTTTTTGCAAAGTGCCTACCTGTAGATTTTGGCCTCTAGCTCAGCCGGCACCTAGGGAAACCTACCAAACCTGTGCATTCTTGAAAACTAGAGACCTAGGGGAATCAAAGATGGGTGACTTGTGGGGCTCTGACCAGGTTGTGTTACCCAGAATCCAATGCAAACCTCAAAATCTGGCTAAAAAAACACATTTTCCTCACATTTCGGTGACAGAAAGTTCTGGAATCTGAGAGGAGCCACAAATTTCCTTCCACCCAGCGTTCCCCCAAGTCTCCCGATCAAGATGATACCTCACTTGTGTGGGTAGGCCTAGGGCCCGCCACAGGATATGCCCCAAAACACATCGTGGACACATCACAGAAAACAGAGCTGTTTTTTGCAAAGTGCCTACCTGTAGATTTTGGCCTCTAGCTCAGCCGGCACCTAGGGAAACCTACCAAACCTGTGCATTCTTGAAAACTAGAGACCTAGGGGAATCAAAGATGGGTGACTTGTGGGGCTCTGACCAGGTTGTGTTACCCAGAATCCTTTGCAAACCTCAAAATTTGGCTAAAAAACACATTTTCCTCACATTTCGGTGACAGAAAGTTCTGGAATCTGAGAGGAGCCACAAATTTCCTTCCACCCAGCGTTCCCCAAGTCTCCCGATCAAGATGATACCTCACTTGTGTGGGTAGGCCTAGGGCCCGCCACAGGATATGCCCCAAAACACAACGTGGACACATCACAGAAAACAGAGCTGTTTTTTGCAAAGTGCCTACCTGTAGAGTTTGGCCTCTAGCTCAGCCGGCAACTAGGGAAACCTACCAAACCTGTGCATTTTTGAAAACTAGAGACCTAGGGGAATCTAAGATGGGGTGACTTGTGGGGCTCTGACCAGGTTCTGTTACCCAGAATCCTTTGCAAACCTCCAAATTTGGCTAAAAAAACACA
This sequence comes from Pleurodeles waltl, assembly GCF_031143425.1. Taxonomy (NCBI): domain Eukaryota; kingdom Metazoa; phylum Chordata; class Amphibia; order Caudata; family Salamandridae; genus Pleurodeles; species Pleurodeles waltl. Next base: position 910,280,499 of record NC_090438.1, on the reverse strand, counting down.
TTTTCCTCACATTTCGGTGACAGAAAGTTCTGGAATCTGAGAGGAGCCACAAATTTCCTTCCACCCAGCGTTCCCCCAAGTCTCCTGATAAAGATGATACCTCAATTGTGTGGATAGGCCTAGCGGCCGCGACACAAGACGCCCCAAAACACAACGTGGACACATCCCATTTTTTTTAAAGAAAACAGAGCTGTTTTTTTACAAAAGTGCCTACCTGTAGATTTTGGCCTCTAGCTCAGCCAGCACCTAGGGAAACCTACCAAACCTGTGCATTTTTTAAAACTAGAGACCTAGGGGAATCCAAGATGGGGTGACTTGTGGGGCTCTGACCAGGTTCTGTTACCCAGAATCCTTTGCAAACCTCAAAATTTGGCTAAAAAAAACACATTTTCCTCACATTTCGGTGACAGAAAGTTCTGGAATCTGAGAGGAGCCACAAATTTCCTTCCACCCAGCGTTCCCCCAAGTCTCCCGATAAAGATGATACCTCACTTGTGTGGGTAGGCCTAGGGCCCGCCACAGGATATGCCCCAAAACACAACGTGGACATATCACAGAAAACAGAGCTGTTTTTTGCAAAGTGCCTACCTGTAGAGTTTGGCCTCTAGCTCAGCCGGCACCTAGGAAAACCTACCAAACCTGTGCATTTTTTAAAACTAGAGACCTAGGGGAATCCAAGATGGGGTGACTTGTGGGGCTCTGACCAGGTTTTGTTACCCGAATCCTTTGCAAACCTAAAAATTTGGCTAAAAAAACACATTTTCCTCACATTTCGGTGACAGAAAGTTCTGGAATCTGAGAGGAGCCACAAATTTCCTTACACCCAGCGTTCCCCCAAGTGTCCCCGATAAAGATGATACCTCAATTGTGTGGATAGGCCTAGCGGCCGCGACAGGAGACACCCCCAAAACACAACGTGGACACATCCCATTTTTTTAAAGAAAACAGAGCTGTTTTTTGCAAAGTGCCTACCTGTAGATTTTGGCCTCTAGCTCAGCCGGCACCTAGGGAAACCTACCAAAACTGTGCATTTTTTAAAACTAGAGACCTAGGGGAATCCAAGATGGGGTGACTTGTGGGGCTCTGACCAGGGTTCTGTTACCCAGAATCCTTTGCAAACCTCAAAATTTGGCTAAAAAAACACATTTTCCTCACATTTCGGTGACAGAAAGTTCTGGAATCTGAGAGGAGCCACAAATTTCCTTCCACCCAGCGTTCCCCCAAGTCTCCCGATAAAGATGATACCTCACTTGTGTGGGTAGGCCTAGGGCCCCGCCACAGGATATGCCCCAAAACACAACGTGGACACATCACAGAAAACAGAGCTGTTTTTTGCAAAGTGCCTACCTGTAGAGTTTGGCCTCTAGCTCAGCCGGCACCTAGGAAAACCTACCAAACCTGTGCATTTTTTAAAACTAGAGACCTAGGGGAATCCAAGATGGGGTGACTTGTGGGGCTCTGACCAGGTTCTGTTACCCAGAATCCTTTGCAAACCTCAAAATTTGGCTCAAAAAACACATTTTCCTCACATTTCGGTGACAGAAAGTTCTGGAATCTGACAGGAGCCACAAATTTCCTTCCACCCAGCGTTCCCCCAAGTCTCCCGATAAAGATGATACCTCACTTGTGTGGGTAGGCCTAGGGCCCGCCACAGGATATGCCCCAAAACACAACGTGGACACATCACAGAAAACAGAGCTGTTTTTTGCAAAGTGCCTACCTGTAGAGTTTGGCCTCCAGCTCAGCCGGCACCTAGGGAAACCTACCAAACCTGTGCATTTTTGAAAACTAGAGACCTAGGGGAATCCAAGATGGGGTGACTTGTGGGGCTCTGACCAGGTTCTGTTACCCAGAATCGTTTGCAAACCTCCAAATTTGGCTAAAAAACACATTTTCCTCACATTTCGGTGACAGAAAGTTCTGGAATCTGAGAGGAGCCACAAATTTCCTTCCACCCAGCGTTCCCCCCAAGTGTCCCGATAAAGATGATACCTCAATTGTGTGGATAGGCCTAGCGGCCGCGACAGAAGGCGCCCCGAAACACAACATGGACACATCACATTTTTGGAAAGAAAACAGAGCTGTTTTTTGCAAAGTGCCTACTGTAGATTTTGGCCTCTAGCTCAGCCGGCACCTAGGGAAACCTACCAAACCTGTGCATTTTTTAAAACTAGAGACCTAGGGGAATCCAAGATGGGGTGACTTGTGGGGCTCTGACCAGGTTCTGTTACCCAGAATCCTTTGCAAACCTCACAATTTGGCTAAAAAAACATTTTCCTCAAATTTTGGTGACAGAAAGTTCTGGAATCTGAGAGGAGCCACAAATTTCCTTCCACTCAGCGTTCCCCCAAGTCTCCCCGATAAAAATGGGACCTCACTTGTGTGGGTAGACCTAGGGCCCGCCACAGGATATGCCCCAAAACACAACGTGGACACAACTCAGAAAACAGAGCTGTTGTTTGCAAAGTGCCTTCCTGTAGATTTTGGCCTCTAGCTCAGCCGGCACCTAGTGAAACCTACCAACCCTGTGCATTCTTGAAAACTAGAGACCTAGGGGAATCTAAGATGGGGTGACTTGTGGGGCTCTGACCAGGTTCTGTTACCCAGAATCCTTTGCAAACCTCCAAATTTGGCTAAAAAAACACATTTTCCTCACATTTCGGTGACAGAAAGTTCTGGAATCTGAGAGGAGCCACAAATTTCCTTCCACCCAGCGTTCCCCCAAGTCTCCTGATAAAGATGATACCTCAATTGTGTGGATAGGCCTAGCGGCCGCGACAGAGAACGCCCCAAAACACAACGTGGACACATCCCATTTTTTAAAAGAAAACAGAGCTGTTTTTTACAAAAGTGCCTACCTGTAGATTTTGGCCTCTAGCTCAGCCAGCACCTAGGGAAACCTACCAAACCTGTGCATTTTTTAAAACTAGAGACCTAGGGGAATCCAAGATGGGGTGACTTGTGGGGCTCTGACCAGGTTCTGTTACCCCAGAATCCTTTGCAAACCTCAAAATTTGGCTAAAAAAACACATTTTCCTCACATTTCGGTGACAGAAAGTTCTGGAATCTGAGAGGAGCCACAAATTTCCTTCCACCCAGCGTTCCCCCCAAGTCTCCCGATAAAGATGATACCTCACTTGTGTGGGTAGGCCTAGGGCCCGCCACAGGATATGCCCCAAAACACAACGTGGACATATCACAGAAAACAGACCTGTTTTTTGCAAAGTGCCTACCTGTAGAGTTTGGCCTCTAGCTCAGCCGGCACCTAGGAAAACCTACCAAACCTGTGCATTTTTTAAAACTAGAGACCTAGGGGAATCCAAGATGGGGTGACTTGTGGGGCTCTGACCAGGTTTTGTTACCCCGAATCCTTTGCAAACCTAAAAATTTGGCTAAAAAAACACATTTTCCTCACATTTCGGTGACAGAAAGTTCTGGAATCTGAGAGGAGCCACAAATTTCCTTACAGCCAGCGTTCCCCCAAGTCTCCTGATAAAGATGATACCTCAATTGTGTGGATAGGCCCTAGCGGCCGCGACAGGATGCGCCCCAAAACACAACGTGGACACATCCCATTTTTTGAAAGAAACAGAGCTGTTTTTTGCAAAGTGCCTACCTGTAGATTTTGGCCTCTAGCTCAGCCAGCACCTAGGGAAACCTACCAAACCTGTGCATTTTTTTAAACTAGAGACCTAGGGGAATCCAAGATGGGGTGACTTGTGGGGCTCTGACCAGGTTCTGTTACCCAGAATCCTTTGCAAACCTCACAATTTGGCTAAAAAAACTTTTTCCTCAAATTTCGGTGACAGAAAGTTCTGGAATCTGAGAGGAGCCACAAATTTCCTTCCACCCAGCGTTCCCCCAGGTCTCCCGATAAAAATGGTACCTCACTTGTGTGGGTAGGCCTAGGGCCCGCCACAGGATATGCCCCAAAACACAACGTGGACACATCACAGAAAACAGAGCTGTTTTTTGCAAAGTGCCTACCTGTAGATTTTGGCCTCTAGCTCAGCCGGCACCTAGGGAAACCTACCAAACCTGTGCATTCTTGAAAACTAGAGACCTAGGGGAATCAAAGATGGGTGACTTGTGGGGCTCTGACCAGGTTGGTGTTACCCCAGAATCCAATGCAAACCTCAAAATCTGGCTAAAAAACACATTTTCCTCACATTTCGGTGACAGAAAGTTCTGGAATCTGAGAGGAGCCACAAATTTCCTTCCACCCAGCGTTCCCCCAAGTCTCCCGATCAAGATGATACCTCACTTGTGTGGGTAGGCCTAGGGCCCGCCACAGGATATGCCCCAAAACACATCGTGGACACATCACAGAAAACAGAGCTGTTTTTTGCAAAGTGCCTACCTGTAGATTTTGGCCTCTAGCTCAGCCGGCACCTAGGGAAACCTACCAAACCTGTGCATTCTTGAAAACTAGAGACCTAGGGGAATCAAAGATGGGTGACTTGTGGGGCTCTGACCAGGTTGTGTTACCCAGAATCCTTTGCAAACCTCAAAATTTGGCTAAAAAACACATTTTCCTCACATTTCGGTGACAGAAAGTTCTGGAATCTGAGAGGAGCCACAAATTTCCTTCCACCCAGCGTTCCCCCAAGTCTCCCGATCAAGATGATACCTCACTTGTGTGGGTAGGCCTAGGGCCCGCCACAGGATATGCCCCAAAACACAACGTGGACACATCACAGAAAACAGAGCTGTTTTTTGCAAAGTGCCTACCTGTAGAGTTTGGCCTCTAGCTCAGCCGGCAACTAGGGAAACCTACCAAACCTGTGCATTTTTGAAAACTAGAGACCTAGGGGAATCTAAGATGGGGTGACTTGTGGGGCTCTGACCAGGTTCTGTTACCCAGAATCCTTTGCAAACCTCCAAATTTGGCTAAAAAAAACACATTTTCCTCACATTTCGGTGACAGAAAGTTCTGGAATCTGAGAGGAGCCACAAATTTCCTTCCACCCAGCGTTCCCCCAAGTCTCCTGATAAAGATGATACCTCAATTGTGTGGATAGGCCTAGCGGCCCGCGACACAAGACGCCCCAAAAACACAACGTGGACACATCCCATTTTTTTAAAGAAAACAGAGCTGTTTTTTACAAAAGTGCCTACCTGTAGATTTTGGCCTCTAGCTCAGCCAGCACCTAGGGAAACCTACCAAACCTGTGCATTTTTTAAAACTAGAGACCTAGGGGAATCCAAGATGGGGTGACTTGTGGGGCTCTGACCAGGTTCTGTTACCCAGAATCCTTTGCAAACCTCAAAATTTGGCTAAAAAAACACATTTTCCTCACATTTCGGTGACAGAAAGTTCTGGAATCTGAGAGGAGCCACAAATTTCCTTCCACCCAGCGTTCCCCCCAAGTCTCCCGATAAAGATGATACCTCACTTGTGTGGGTAGGCCTAGGGCCCGCCACAGGATATGCCCCAAAACACAACGTGGGACATATCACAGAAAACAGAGCTGTTTTTTGCAAAGTGCCTACCTGTAGAGTTTGGCCTCTAGCTCAGCCGGCACCTAGGGAAAACCTACCAAACCTGTGCATTTTTTAAAACTAGAGACCTAGGGGAATCCAAGATGGGGTGACTTGTGGGGCTCTGACCAGGGTTTGTTACCCGAATCCTTTGCAAACCTAAAAATTTGGCTAAAAAAACACATTTTCCTCACATTTCGGTGACAGAAAGTTCTGGAATCTGAGAGGAGCCACAAATTTCCTTACACCCAGCGTTCCCCCAAGTGTCCCGATAAAGATGATACCTCAATTGTGTGGATAGGCCTAGCGGGCCCGCGACAGGAGACACCCCAAAACACAACGTGGACACATCCCATTTTTTTAAAGAAAACAGAGCTGTTTTTTGCAAAGTGCCTACCTGTAGATTTTGGCCTCTAGGCTCAGCCGGCACCTAGGGAAACCTACCAAAACTGTGCATTTTTTAAAACTAGAGACCTAGGGGAATCCAAGATGGGGTGACTTGTGGGGCTCTGACCAGGTTCTGTTACCCAGAATCCTTTGCAAACCTCAAAATTTGGCTAAAAAAACACATTTTCCTCACATTTCGGTGACAGAAAGTTCTGGAATCTGAGAGGAGCCACAAATTTCCTTCCACCCAGCGTTCCCCCAAGTCTCCCGATAAAGATGATACCTCACTTGTGTGGGTAGGCCTAGGGCCCGCCACAGGATATGCCCCAAAACACAACGTGGACACATCACAGAAAACAGAGCTGTTTTTTGCAAAGTGCCTACCTGTAGAGTTTGGCCTCTAGCTCAGCCGGCACCTAGGAAAACCTACCAAACCTGTGCATTTTTTAAAACTAGAGACCTAGGGGAATCCAAGATGGGGTGACTTGTGGGGCTCTGACCAGGTTCTGTTACCCAGAATCCTTTGCAAACCTCAAAATTTGGCTCAAAAAACACATTTTCCTCACATTTCGGTGACAGAAAGTTCTGGAATCTGACAGGAGCCACAAATTTCCTTCCACCCAGCGTTCCCCCAAGTCTCCCGATAAAGATGATACCTCACTTGTGTGGGTAGGCCTAGGGCCCGCCACAGGATATGCCCCAAAACACAACGTGGACACATCACAGAAAACAGAGCTGTTTTTTGCAAAGTGCCTACCTGTAGAGTTTGGCCTCCAGCTCAGCCGGCACCTAGGGAAACCTACCAAACCTGTGCATTTTTGAAAACTAGAGACCTAGGGGAATCCAAGATGGGGTGACTTGTGGGGCTCTGACCAGGTTCTGTTACCCAGAATCGTTTGCAAACCTCCAAATTTGGCTAAAAAACACATTTTCCTCACATTTCGGTGACAGAAAGTTCTGGAATCTGAGAGGAGCCACAAATTTCCTTCCACCCAGCGTTCCCCCAAGTGTCCCGATAAAGATGATACCTCAATTGTGTGGATAGGCCTAGCGGCCGCGACAGAAGGCGCCCCGAAACACAACATGGACACATCACATTTTTTGAAAGAAAACAGAGCTGTTTTTTGCAAAGTGCCTACTGTAGATTTTGGCCTCTAGCTCAGCCGGCACCTAGGGAAACCTACCAAACCTGTGCATTTTTTAAAACTAGAGACCTAGGGGAATCCAAGATGGGGTGACTTGTGGGGCTCTGACCAGGTTCTGTTACCCAGAATCCTTTGCAAACCTCACAATTTGGCTAAAAAAACATTTTCCTCAAATTTTGGTGACAGAAAGTTCTGGAATCTGAGAGGAGCCACAAATTTCCTTCCACTCAGCGTTCCCCCAAGTCTCCCGATAAAAATGGGACCTCACTTGTGTGGGTAGACCTAGGGCCCGCCACAGGATATGCCCCAAAACACAACGTGGACACAACTCAGAAAACAGAGCTGTTGTTTGCAAAGTGCCTTCCTGTAGATTTTGGCCTCTAGCTCAGCCGGCACCTAGTGAAACCTACCAACCCTGTGCATTCTTGAAAACTAGAGACCTAGGGGAATCTAAGATGGGGTGACTTGTGGGGCTCTGACCAGGTTCTGTTACCCAGAATCCTTTGCAAACCTCCAAATTTGGCTAAAAAAACACATTTTCCTCACATTTCGGTGACAGAAAGTTCTGGAATCTGAGAGGAGCCACAAATTTCCTTCCACCCAGCGTTCCCCCAAGTCTCCTGATAAAGATGATACCTCAATTGTGTGGATAGGCCTAGCGGCCGCGACAGAGAACGCCCCAAAACACAACGTGGACACATCCCATTTTTTAAAAGAAAACAGAGCTGTTTTTTACAAAAGTGCCTACCTGTAGATTTTGGCCTCTAGCTCAGCCAGCACCTAGGGAAACCTACCAAACCTGTGCATTTTTTAAAACTAGAGACCTAGGGGAATCCAAGATGGGGTGACTTGTGGGGCTCTGACCAGGTTCTGTTACCCAGAATCCTTTGCAAACCTCAAAATTTGGCTAAAAAAACACATTTTCCTCACATTTCGGTGACAGAAAGTTCTGGAATCTGAGAGGAGCCACAAATTTCCTTCCACCCAGCGTTCCCCCAAGTCTCCCGATAAAGATGATACCTCACTTGTGTGGGTAGGCCTAGGGCCCGCCACAGGATATGCCCCAAAACACAACGTGGACATATCACAGAAAACAGACCTGTTTTTTGCAAAGTGCCTACCTGTAGAGTTTGGCCTCTAGCTCAGCCGGCACCTAGGAAAACCTACCAAACCTGTGCATTTTTTAAAACTAGAGACCTAGGGGAATCCAAGATGGGGTGACTTGTGGGGCTCTGACCAGGTTTTGTTACCCCGAATCCTTTGCAAACCTAAAAATTTGGCTAAAAAAACACATTTTCCTCACATTTCGGTGACAGAAAGTTCTGGAATCTGAGAGGAGCCACAAATTTCCTTACAGCCAGCGTTCCCCCAAGTCTCCTGATAAAGATGATACCTCAATTGTGTGGATAGGCCTAGCGGCCGCGACAGGATGCGCCCCAAAACACAACGTGGACACATCCCATTTTTTGAAAGAAAACAGAGCTGTTTTTTGCAAAGTGCCTACCTGTAGATTTTGGCCTCTAGCTCAGCCAGCACCTAGGGAAACCTACCAAACCTGTGCATTTTTTTAAACTAGAGACCTAGGGGAATCCAAGATGGGGTGACTTGTGGGGCTCTGACCAGGTTCTGTTACCCAGAATCCTTTGCAAACCTCACAATTTGGCTAAAAAAACTTTTTCCTCAAATTTCGGTGACAGAAAGTTCTGGAATCTGAGAGGAGCCACAAATTTCCTTCCACCCAGCGTTCCCCCAGGTCTCCCGATAAAAATGGTACCTCACTTGTGTGGGTAGGCCTAGGGCCCGCCACAGGATATGCCCCAAAACACAACGTGGACACATCACAGAAAACAGAGCTGTTTTTTGCAAAGTGCCTACCTGTAGATTTTGGCCTCTAGCTCAGCCGGCACCTAGGGAAACCTACCAAACCTGTGCATTCTTGAAAACTAGAGACCTAGGGGAATCAAAGATGGGTGACTTGTGGGGCTCTGACCAGGTTGTGTTACCCAGAATCCAATGCAAACCTCAAAATCTGGCTAAAAAACACATTTTCCTCACATTTCGGTGACAGAAAGTTCTGGAATCTGAGAGGAGCCACAAATTTCCTTCCACCCAGCGTTCCCCCAAGTCTCCCGATCAAGATGATACCTCACTTGTGTGGGTAGGCCTAGGGCCCGCCACAGGATATGCCCCAAAACACATCGTGGACACATCACAGAAAACAGAGCTGTTTTTTGCAAAGTGCCTACCTGTAGATTTTGGCCTCTAGCTCAGCCGGCACCTAGGGAAACCTACCAAACCTGTGCATTCTTGAAAACTAGAGACCTAGGGGAATCAAAGATGGGTGACTTGTGGGGCTCTGACCAGGTTGTGTTACCCAGAATCCTTTGCAAACCTCAAAATTTGGCTAAAAAACACATTTTCCTCACATTTCGGTGACAGAAAGTTCTGGAATCTGAGAGGAGCCACAAATTTCCTTCCACCCAGCGTTCCCCCAAGTCTCCCGATCAAGATGATACCTCACTTGTGTGGGTAGGCCTAGGGCCCGCCACAGGATATGCCCCAAAACACAACGTGGACACATCACAGAAAACAGAGCTGTTTTTTGCAAAGTGCCTACCTGTAGAGTTTGGCCTCTAGCTCAGCCGGCAACTAGGGAAACCTACCAAACCTGTGCATTTTTGAAAACTAGAGACCTAGGGGAATCTAAGATGGGGTGACTTGTGGGGCTCTGACCAGGTTCTGTTACCCAGAATCCTTTGCAAACCTCCAAATTTGGCTAAAAAAACACATTTTCCTCACATTTCGGTGACAGAAAGTTCTGGAATCTGAGAGGAGCCACAAATTTCCTTCCACCCAGCGTTCCCCCAAGTCTCCTGATAAAGATGATACCTCAATTGTGTGGATAGGCCTAGCGGCCGCGACACAAGACGCCCCAAAACACAACGTGGACACATCCCATTTTTTTAAAGAAAACAGAGCTGTTTTTTACAAAAGTGCCTACCTGTAGATTTTGGCCTCTAGCTCAGCCAGCACCTAGGGAAACCTACCAAACCTGTGCATTTTTTAAAACTAGAGACCTAGGGGAATCCAAGATGGGGTGACTTGTGGGGCTCTGACCAGGTTCTGTTACCCAGAATCCTTTGCAAACCTCAAAATTTGGCTAAAAAAACACATTTTCCTCACATTTCGGTGACAGAAAGTTCTGGAATCTGAGAGGAGCCACAAATTTCCTTCCACCCAGCGTTCCCCCAAGTCTCCCGATAAAGATGATACCTCACTTGTGTGGGTAGGCCTAGGGCCCGCCACAGGATATGCCCCAAAACACAACGTGGACATATCACAGAAAACAGAGCTGTTTTTTGCAAAGTGCCTACCTGTAGAGTTTGGCCTCTAGCTCAGCCGGCACCTAGGAAAACCTACCAAACCTGTGCATTTTTTAAAACTAGAGACCTAGGGGAATCCAAGATGGGGTGACTTGTGGGGCTCTGACCAGGTTTTGTTACCCGAATCCTTTGCAAACCTAAAAATTTGGCTAAAAAAACACATTTTCCTCACATTTCGGTGACAGAAAGTTCTGGAATCTGAGAGGAGCCACAAATTTCCTTACACCCAGCGTTCCCCCAAGTGTCCCGATAAAGATGATACCTCAATTGTGTGGATAGGCCTAGCGGCCGCGACAGGAGACACCCCAAAACACAACGTGGACACATCCCATTTTTTTAAAGAAAACAGAGCGGTTTTTTGCAAAGTGCCTACCTGTAGATTTTGGCCTCTAGCTCAGCCGGCACCTAGGGAAACCTACCAAAACTGTGCATTTTTTAAAACTAGAGACCTAGGGGAATCCAAGATGGGGTGACTTGTGGGGCTCTGACCAGGTTCTGTTACCCAGAATCCTTTGCAAACCTCAAAATTTGGCTAAAAAAACACATTTTCCTCACATTTCGGTGACAGAAAGTTCTGGAATCTGAGAGGAGCCACAAATTTCCTTCCACCCAGCGTTCCCCCAAGTCTCCCGATAAAGATGATACCTCACTTGTGTGGGTAGGCCTAGGGCCCGCCACAGGATATGCCCCAAAACACAACGTGGACACATCACAGAAAACAGAGCTGTTTTTTGCAAAGTGCCTACCTGTAGAGTTTGGCCTCTAGCTCAGCCGGCACCTAGGAAAACCTACCAAACCTGTGCATTTTTTAAAACTAGAGACCTAGGGGAATCCAAGATGGGGTGACTTGTGGGGCTCTGACCAGGTTCTGTTACCCAGAATCCTTTGCAAACCTCAAAATTTGGCTCAAAAAACACATTTTCCTCACATTTCGGTGACAGAAAGTTCTGGAATCTGACAGGAGCCACAAATTTCCTTCCACCCAGCGTTCCCCCAAGTCTCCCGATAAAGATGATACCTCACTTGTGTGGGTAGGCCTAGGGCCCGCCACAGGATATGCCCCAAAACACAACGTGGACACATCACAGAAAACAGAGCTGTTTTTTGCAAAGTGCCTACCTGTAGAGTTTGGCCTCCAGCTCAGCCGGCACCTAGGGAAACCTACCAAACCTGTGCATTTTTGAAAACTAGAGACCTAGGGGAATCCAAGATGGGGTGACTTGTGGGGCTCTGACCAGGTTCTGTTACCCAGAATCGTTTGCAAACCTCAAAATTTGGCTAAAAAACACATTTTCCTCACATTTCGGTGACAGAAAGTTCTGGAATCTGAGAGGAGCCACAAATTTCCTTCCACCCAGCGTTCCCCCAAGTGTCCCGATAAAGATGATACCTCAATTGTGTGGATAGGCCTAGCGGCCGCGACAGAAGGCGCCCCGAAACACAACATGGACACATCACATTTTTTGAAAGAAAACAGAGCTGTTTTTTGCAAAGTGCCTACTGTAGATTTTGGCCTCTAGCTCAGCCGGCACCTAGGGAAACCTACCAAACCTGTGCATTTTTTAAAACTAGAGACCTAGGGGAATCCAAGATGGGGTGACTTGTGGGGCTCTGACCAGGTTCTGTTACCCAGAATCCTTTGCAAACCTCACAATTTGGCTAAAAAAACATTTTCCTCAAATTTTGGTGACAGAAAGTTCTGGAATCTGAGAGGAGCCACAAATTTCCTTCCACTCAGCGTTCCCCCAAGTCTCCCGATAAAAATGGGACCTCACTTGTGTGGGTAGACCTAGGGCCCGCCACAGGATATGCCCCAAAACACAACGTGGACACAACTCAGAAAACAGAGCTGTTGTTTGCAAAGTGCCTTCCTGTAGATTTTGGCCTCTAGCTCAGCCGGCACCTAGTGAAACCTACCAACCCTGTGCATTCTTGAAAACTAGAGACCTAGGGGAATCTAAGATGGGGTGACTTGTGGGGCTCTGACCAGGTTCTGTTACCCAGAATCCTTTGCAAACCTCCAAATTTGGCTAAAAAAACACATTTTCCTCACATTTCGGTGACAGAAAGTTCTGGAATCTGAGAGGAGCCACAAATTTCCTTCCACCCAGCGTTCCCCCAAGTCTCCTGATAAAGATGATACCTCAATTGTGTGGATAGGCCTAGCGGCCGCGACAGAGAATGCCCCAAAACACAACGTGGACACATCCCATTTTTTAAAAGAAAACAGAGCTGTTTTTTACAAAAGTGCCTACCTGTAGATTTTGGCCTCTAGCTCAGCCAGCACCTAGGGAAACCTACCAAACCTGTGCATTTTTTAAAACTAGAGACCTAGGGGAATCCAAGATGGGGTGACTTGTGGGGCTCTGACCAGGTTCTGTTACCCAGAATCCTTTGCAAACCTCAAAATTTGGCTAAAAAAACACATTTTCCTCACATTTCGGTGACAGAAAGTTCTGGAATCTGAGAGGAGCCACAAATTTCCTTCCACCCAGCGTTCCCCCAAGTCTCCCGATAAAGATGATACCTCACTTGTGTGGGTAGGCCTAGGGCCCGCCACAGGATATGCCCCAAAACACAACGTGGACATATCACAGAAAACAGACCTGTTTTTTGCAAAGTGCCTACCTGTAGAGTTTGGCCTCTAGCTCAGCCGGCACCTAGGAAAACCTACCAAACCTGTGCATTTTTTAAAACTAGAGACCTAGGGGAATCCAAGATGGGGTGACTTGTGGGGCTCTGACCAGGTTTTGTTACCCCGAATCCTTTGCAAACCTAAAAATTTGGCTAAAAAAACACATTTTCCTCACATTTCGGTGACAGAAAGTTCTGGAATCTGAGAGGAGCCACAAATTTCCTTACAGCCAGCGTTCCCCCAAGTCTCCTGATAAAGATGATACCTCAATTGTGTGGATAGGCCTAGCGGCCGCGACAGGATGCGCCCCAAAACACAACGTGGACACATCCCATTTTTTGAAAGAAAACAGAGCTGTTTTTTGCAAAGTGCCTACCTGTAGATTTTGGCCTCTAGCTCAGCCAGCACCTAGGGAAACCTACCAAACCTGTGCATTTTTTTAAACTAGAGACCTAGGGGAATCCAAGATGGGGTGACTTGTGGGGCTCTGACCAGGTTCTGTTACCCAGAATCCTTTGCAAACCTCACAATTTGGCTAAAAAAACTTTTTCCTCAAATTTCGGTGACAGAAAGTTCTGGAATCTGAGAGGAGCCACAAATTTCCTTCCACCCAGCGTTCCCCCAGGTCTCCCGATAAAAATGGTACCTCACTTGTGTGGGTAGGCCTAGGGCCCGCCACAGGATATGCCCCAAAACACAACGTGGACACATCACAGAAAACAGAGCTGTTTTTTGCAAAGTGCCTACCTGTAGATTTTGGCCTCTAGCTCAGCCGGCACTTAGGGAAACCTACCAAACCTGTGCATTCTTGAAAACTAGAGACCTAGGGGAATCAAAGATGGGTGACTTGTGGGGCTCTGACCAGGTTGTGTTACCCAGAATCCAATGCAAACCTCAAAATCTGGCTAAAAAACACATTTTCCTCACATTTCGGTGACAGAAAGTTCTGGAATCTGAGAGGAGCCACAAATTTCCTTCCACCCAGCGTTCCCCCAAGTCTCCCGATCAAGATGATACCTCACTTGTGTGGGTAGGCCTAGGGCCCGCCACAGGATATGCCCCAAAACACATCGTGGACACATCACAGAAAACAGAGCTGTTTTTTGCAAAGTGCCTACCTGTAGATTTTGGCCTCTAGCTCAGCCGGCACCTAGGGAAACCTACCAAACCTGTGCATTCTTGAAAACTAGAGACCTAGGGGAATCAAAGATGGGTGACTTGTGGGGCTCTGACCAGGTTGTGTTACCCAGAATCCTTTGCAAACCTCAAAATTTGGCTAAAAAACACATTTTCCTCACATTTCGGTGACAGAAAGTTCTGGAATCTGAGAGGAGCCACAAATTTCCTTCCACCCAGCGTTCCCCCAAGTCTCCCGATCAAGATGATACCTCACTTGTGTGGGTAGGCCTAGGGCCCGCCACAGGATATGCCCCAAAACACAACGTGGACACATCACAGAAAACAGAGCTGTTTTTTGCAAAGTGCCTACCTGTAGAGTTTGGCCTCTAGCTCAGCCGGCAACTAGGGAAACCTACCAAACCTGTGCATTTTTGAAAACTAGAGACCTAGGGGAATCTAAGATGGGGTGACTTGTGGGGCTCTGACCAGGTTCTGTTACCCAGAATCCTTTGCAAACCTCCAAATTTGGCTAAAAAAACACATTTTCCTCACATTTCGGTGACAGAAAGTTCTGGAATCTGAGAGGAGCCACAAATTTCCTTCCACCCAGCGTTCCCCCAAGTCTCCCGATAAAAATGGGACCTCACTTGTGTGGGTAGACCTAGGGCCCGCCACAGGATATGCCCCAAAACACAACGTGGACACAACTCAGAAAACAGAGCTGTTGTTTGCAAAGTGCCTTCCTGTAGATTTTGGCCTCTAGCTCAGCCGGCACCTAGTGAAACCTACCAACCCTGTGCATTCTTGAAAACTAGAGACCTAGGGGAATCTAAGATGGGGTGACTTGTGGGGCTCTGACCAGGTTCTGTTACCCAGAATCCTTTGCAAACCTCCAAATTTGGCTAAAAAAACACATTTTCCTCACATTTCGGTGACAGAAAGTTCTGGAATCTGAGAGGAGCCACAAATTTCCTTCCACCCAGCGTTCCCCCAAGTCTCCTGATAAAGATGATACCTCAATTGTGTGGATAGGCCTAGCGGCCGCGACACAGAACGCCCCAAAACACAACGTGGACACATCCCATTTTTTAAAAGAAAACAGAGCTGTTTTTTACAAAAGTGCCTACCTGTAGATTTTGGCCTCTAGCTCAGCCAGCACCTAGGGAAACCTACCAAACCTGTGCATTTTTTAAAACTAGAGACCTAGGGGAATCCAAGATGGGGTGACTTGTGGGGCTCTGACCAGGTTCTGTTACCCAGAATCCTTTGCAAACCTCAAAATTTGGCTAAAAAAACACATTTTCCTCACATTTCGGTGACAGAAAGTTCTGGAATCTGAGAGGAGCCACAAATTTCCTTCCACCCAGCGTTCCCCCAAGTCTCCCGATAAAGATGATACCTCACTTGTGTGGGTAGGCCTAGGGCCCGCCACAGGATATGCCCCAAAACACAACGTGGACATATCACAGAAAACAGAGCTGTTTTTTGCAAAGTGCCTACCTGTAGAGTTTGGCCTCTAGCTCAGCCGGCACCTAGGAAAACCTACCAAACCTGTGCATTTTTTAAAACTAGAGACCTAGGGGAATCCAAGATGGGGTGACTTGTGGGGCTCTGACCAGGTTCTGTTACCCAGAATCCTTTGCAAACCTAAAAATTTGGCTAAAAAAACACATTTTCCTCACATTTCGGTGACAGAAAGTTCTGGAATCTGAGAGGAGCCACAAATTTCCTTACAGCCAGCGTTCCCCCAAGTCTCCTGATAAAGATGATACCTCAATTGTGTGGATAGGCCTAGCGGCCGCGACAGGATGCGCCCCAAAACACAAAGTGGACACATCCCATTTTTTTAAAGAAAACAGAGCTGTTTTTTGCAAAGTGCCTACCTGTAGATTTTGGCCTCTAGCTCAGCCAGCACCTAGGGAAACCTACCAAACCTGTGCATTTTTTTAAACTAGAGACCTAGGGGAATCCAAGATGGGGTGACTTGTGGGGCTCTGACCAGGTTCTGTTACCCAGAATCCTTTGCAAACCTCACAATTCGGCTAAAAAAACTTTTTCCTCAAATTTCGGTGACAGAAAGTTCTGGAATCTGAGAGGAGCCACAAATTTCCTTCCACCCAGCGTTCCCCCAAGTCTCCCGATAAAAATGGTACCTCACTTGTGTGGGTAGGCCTAGGGCCCGCCACAGGAAATGCCCCAAAACACAACGTGGACACATCACAGAAAACAGAGCTGTTTTTTGCAAAGTGCCTACCTGTAGATTTTGGCCTCTAGCTCAGCCGGCACCTAGGGAAAACTACCAAACCTGTGCATTCTTGAAAACTAGAGACCTAGGGGAATCAAAGATGGGTGACTTGTGGGGCTCTGACCAGGTTGTGTTACCCAGAATCCATTGCAAACCTCAAAATCTGGCTAAAAAACACATTTTCCTCACATTTCGGTGACAGAAAGTTCTGGAATCTGAGAGGAGCCACAAATTTCCTTCCACCCAGCGTTCCCCCAAGTCTCCCGATCAAGATGATACCTCACTTGTGTGGGTAGGCCTAGGGCCCGCCACAGGATATGCCCCAAAACACATCGTGGACACATCACAGAAAACAGAGCTGTTTTTTGCAAAGTGCCTACCTGTAGATTTTGGCCTCTAGCTCAGCCGGCACCTAGGGAAACCTACCAAACCTGTGCATTCTTGAAAACTAGAGACCTAGGGGAATCAAAGATGGGTGACTTGTGGGGCTCTGACCAGGTTGTGTTACCCAGAATCCTTTGCAAACCTCAAAATTTGGCTAAAAAACACATTTTCCTCACATTTCGGTGACAGAAAGTTCTGGAATCTGAGAGGAGCCACAAATTTCCTTCCACCCAGCGTTCCCCCAAGTCTCCCGATCAAGATGATACCTCACTTGTGTGGATAGGCCTAGCGGCCGCGACAGAGAACGCCCCAAAACACAACGTGGACACATCCCATTTTTTTAAAGAAAACAGAGCTGTTTTTTACAAAAGTGCCTACCTGTAGATTTTGGCCTCTAGCTCAGCCAGCACCTAGGGAAACCTACCAAACCTGTGCATTTTTTAAAACTAGAGACCTAGGGGAATCCAAGATGGGGTGACTTGTGGGGCTCTGACCAGGTTCTGTTACCCAGAATCCTTTGCAAACCTCAAAATTTGGCTAAAAAAACACATTTTCCTCACATTTCGGTGACAGAAAGTTCTGGAATCTGAGAGGAGCCACAAATTTCCTTCCACCCAGCGTTCCCCCAAGTCTCCTGATAAAGATGATACCTCAATTGTGTGGATAGGCCTAGCGGCCGCGACAGAAGACGCCCCAAAACACAATGTGGACACATCCCATTTTTTTAAAGAAAACAGAGCTGTTTTTTACAAAAGTGCCTACCTGTAGATTTTGGCCTCTAGCTCAGCCAGCACCTAGGGAAACCTACCAAACCTGTGCATTTTTTAAAACTAGAGACCTAGGGGAATCCAAGATGGGGTGACTTGTGGGGCTCTGACCAGGTTCTGTTACCCAGAATCCTTTGCAAACCTCAAAATTTGGCTAAAAAAACACATTTTCCTCACATTTCGGTGACAGAAAGTTCTGGAATCTGAGAGGAGCCACAAATTTCCTTCCACCCAGCGTTCCCCCAAGTCTCCCGATAAAGATGATACCTCACTTGTGTGGGTAGGCCTAGGGCCCGCCACAGGATATGCCCCAAAACACAACGTGGACACATCACAGAAAACAGAGCTGTTTTTTGCAAAGTGCCTACCTGTAGAGTTTGGCCTCTAGCTCAGCCGGCACCTAGGAAAACCTACCAAACCTGTGCATTTGTTAAAACTAGAGACCTAGGGGAATCCAAGATGGGGTGACTTGTGGGGCTCTGACCAGGTTTTGTTACCCCGAATCCTTTGCAAACCTCAAAATTTGGCTAAAAAAACACATTTTCCTCACATTTCGGTGACAGAAAGTTCTGGAATCTGAGAGGAGCCACAAATTTCCTTCCACCCAGCGTTCCCCCAAGTCTCCTGATAAAGATGATACCTCAATTGTGTGGATAGGCCTAGCGGCCGCGACAGAAAACGCCCCAAAACACAACGTGGACACATCCCATTTTTTTAAAGAAAACAGAGCTGTTTTTTACAAAAGTGCCTACCTGTAGATTTTGGCCTCTAGCTCAGCCAGCACCTAGGGAAACCTACCAAACCTGTGCATTTTTTAAAACTAGAGACCTAGGGGAATCCAAGATGGGGTGACTTGTGGGGCTCTGACCAGGTTCTGTTACCCAGAATCCTTTGCAAACCTCAAAATTTTGCTTAAAAAACACATTTTCCTCACATTTCGGTGACAGAAAGTTCTGGAATCTGAGAGGAGCCACAAATTTCCTTCCACCCAGCGTTCCCCCAAGTCTCCCGATAAAGATGATACCTCACTTGTGTGGGTAGGCCTAGGGCCCGCCACAGGATATGCCCCAAAACACAACGTGGACATATCACAGAAAACAGAGCTGTTTTTTGCAAAGTGCCTACCTGTAGAGTTTGGCCTCTAGCTCAGCCGGCACCTAGGAAAACCTACCAAACCTGTGCATTTTTTAAAACTAGAGACCTAGGGGAATCCAAGATGGGGTGACTTGTGGGGCTCTGACCAGGTTTTGTTACCCCGAATCCTTTGCAAACCTCAAAATTTGGCTAAAAAAACACATTTTCCTCACATTTCGGTGACAGAAAGTTCTGGAATCTGAGAGGAGCCACAAATTTCCTTCCACCCAGCGTTCCCCCAAGTCTCCTGATAAAGATGATACCTCAATTGTGTGGATAGGCCTAGCGGCCGCGACAGAAGACGCCCCAAAACACAACGTGGACACATCCCATTTTTTTTAAGAAAACAGAGCTGTTTTTTACAAAAGTGCCTACCTGTAGATTTTGGCCTCTAGCTCAGCCGGCACCTAGGGAAACCTACCAAAACTGTGCATTTTTTAAAACTAGAGACCTAGGGGAATCCAAGATGGGGTGACTTGTGGGGCTCTGACCAGGTTCTGTTACCCAGAATCCTTTGCAAACCTCAAAATTTGGCTCAAAAAACACATTTTCCTCACATTTCGGTGACAGAAAGTTCTGGAATCTGACAGGAGCCACAAATTTCCTTCCACCCAGCGTTCCCCCAAGTCTCCCGATAAAGATGATACCTCACTTGTGTGGGTAGGCCTAGGGCCCGCCACAGGATATGCCCCAAAACACAACGTGGACACATCACAGAAAACAGAGCTGTTTTTTGCAAAGTGCCTACCTGTAGAGTTTGGCCTCCAGCTCAGCCGGCACCTAGGGAAACCTACCAAACCTGTGCATTTTTGAAAACTAGAGACCTAGGGGAATCCAAGATGGGGTGACTTGTGGGGCTCTGACCAGGTTCTGTGCCCAGAATCCTTTGCAAACCTCCAAATTTGGCTAAAAAACACATTTTCCTCACATTTCGGTGACAGAAAGTTCTGGAATCTGAGAGGAGCCACAAATTTCCTTCCACCCATCGTTCCCCCAAGTGTCCCGATAAAGATGATACCTCAATTGTGTGGATAGGCCTAGCGGCCGCGACAGAAGGCGCCCCGAAACACAACATGGACACATCACATTTTTTGAAAGAAAACAGAGCTGTTTTTTGCAAAGTGCCTACCTGTAGATTTTGGCCTCTAGCTCAGCCGGCACCTAGGGAAACCTACCAAACCTGTGCATTTTTTAAAACTAGAGACCTAGGGGAATCCAAGATGGGGTGACTTGTGGGGCTCTGACCAGGTTCTGTTACCCAGAATCCTTTGCAAACCTCACAATTTGGCTAAAAAAACATTTTCCTCAAATTTTGGTGACAGAAAGTTCTGGAATCTGAGAGGAGCCACAAATTTCCTTCCACTCAGCGTTCCCCCAAGTCTCCCGATAAAAATGGGACCTCACTTGTGTGGGTAGACCTAGGGCCCGCCACAGGATATGCCCCAAAACACAACGTGGACACAACTCAGAAAACAGAGCTGTTGTTTGCAAAGTGCCTTCCTGTAGATTTTGGCCTCTAGCTCAGCCGGCACCTAGTGAAACCTACCAACCCTGTGCATTCTTGAAAACTAGAGACCTAGGGGAATCTAAGATGGGGTGACTTGTGGGGCTCTGACCAGGTTCTGTTACCCAGAATCCTTTGCAAACCTCCAAATTTGGCTAAAAAAACACATTTTCCTCACATTTCGGTGACAGAAAGTTCTGGAATCTGAGAGGAGCCACAAATTTCCTTCCACCCAGCGTTCCCCCAAGTCTCCTGATAAAGATGATACCTCAATTGTGTGGATAGGCCTAGCGGCCGCGACAGAGAACGCCCCAAAACACAACGTGGACACATCCCATTTTTTTAAAGAAAACAGAGCTGTTTTTTACAAAAGTGCCTACCTGTAGATTTTGGCCTCTAGCTCAGCCAGCACCTAGGGAAACCTACCAAACCTGTGCATTTTTTAAAACTAGAGACCTAGGGGAATCCAAGATGGGGTGACTTGTGGGGCTCTGACCAGGTTCTGTTACCCAGAATCCTTTGCAAACCTCAAAATTTGGCTAAAAAAACACATTTTCCTCACATTTCGGTGACAGAAAGTTCTGGAATCTGAGAGGAGCCACAAATTTCCTTCCACCCAGCGTTCCCCCAAGTCTCCCGATAAAGATGATACCTCACTTGTGTGGGTAGGCCTAGGGCCCGCCACAGGATATGCCCCAAAACACAACGTGGACATATCACAGAAAACAGAGCTGTTTTTTGCAAAGTGCCTACCTGTAGAGTTTGGCCTCTAGCTCAGCCGGCACCTAGGAAAACCTACCAAACCTGTGCATTTTTTAAAACTAGAGACCTAGGGGAATCCAAGATGGGGTGACTTGTGGGGCTCTGACCAGGTTTTGTTACCCGAATCCTTTGCAAACCTAAAAATTTGGCTAAAAAAACACATTTTCCTCACATTTCGGTGACAGAAAGTTCTGGAATCTGAGAGGAGCCACAAATTTCCTTACAGCCAGCGTTCCCCCAAATCTCCTGATAAAGATGATACCTCAATTGTGTGGATAGGCCTAGCGGCCGCGACAGGATGCGCCCCAAAACACAACGTGGACACATCCCATTTTTTGAAAGAAAACAGAGCTGTTTTTTGCAAAGTGCCTACCTGTAGATTTTGGCCTCTAGCTCAGCCAGCACCTAGGGAAACCTACCAAACCTGTGCATTTTTTTAAACTAGAGACCTAGGGGAATCCAAGATGGGGTGACTTGTGGGGCTCTGACCAGGTTCTGTTACCCAGAATCCTTTGCAAACCTCACAATTTGGCTAAAAAAACTTTTTCCTCAAATTTCGGTGACAGAAAGTTCTGGAATCTGAGAGGAGCCACAAATTTCCTTCCACCCAGCGTTCCCCCAAGTCTCCCGATAAAAATGGTACCTCACTTGTGTGGGTAGGCCTAGGGCCCGCCACAGGAAATGCCCCAAAACACAACGTGGACACATCACAGAAAACAGAGCTGTTTTTTGCAAAGTGCCTACCTGTAGATTTTGGCCTCTAGCTCAGCCGGCACCTAGGGAAACCTACCAAACCTGTGCATTCTTGAAAACTAGAGACCTAGGGGAATCAAAGATGGGTGACTTGTGGGGCTCTGACCAGGTTGTGTTACCCAGAATCCATTGCAAACCTCAAAATCTGGCTAAAAAACACATTTTCCTCACATTTCGGTGACAGAAAGTTCTGGAATCTGAGAGGAGCCACAAATTTCCTTCCACCCAGCGTTCCCCCAAGTCTCCCGATCAAGATGATACCTCACTTGTGTGGGTAGGCCTAGGGCCCGCCACAGGATATGCCCCAAAACACATCGTGGACACATCACAGAAAACAGAGCTGTTTTTTGCAAAGTGCCTACCTGTAGATTTTGGCCTCTAGCTCAGCTGGCACCTAGGGAAACCTACCAAACCTGTGCATTCTTGAAAACTAGAGACCTAGGGGAATCAAAGATGGGTGACTTGTGGGGCTCTGACCAGGTTGTGTTACCCAGAATCCTTTGCAAACCTCAAAATTTGGCAAAAAAACACATTTTCCTCACATTTCGGTGACAGAAAGTTCTGGAATCTGAGAGGAGCCACAAATTTCCTTCCACCCAGCGTTCCCCCAAGTCTCCCGATCAAGATGATACCTCACTTGTGTGGGTAGGCCTAGGGCCCGCCACAGGATATGCCCCAAAACACAACGTGGACACATCACAGAAAACAGAGCTGTTTTTTGCAAAGTGCCTACCTGTAGAGTTTGGCCTCTAGCTCAGCCGGCAACTAGGGAAACGTACCAAACCTGTGCATTTTTGAAAACTAGAGACCTAGGGGAATCTAAGATGGGGTGACTTGTGGGGCTCTGACCAGATTCTGTTACCCAGAATCCTTTGCAAACCTCCAAATTTGGCTAAAAAAACACATTTTCCTCACATTTCGGTGACAGAAAGTTCTGGAATCTGAGAGGAGCCACAAATTTCCTTCCACCCAGCGTTCCCCCAAGTCTCCTGATAAAGATGATACCTCAATTGTGTGGATAGGCCTAGCGGCCGCGACAGAAGACGCCCCAAAACACAACGTGGACACATCCCATTTTTTTAAAGAAAACAGAGCTGTTTTTTACAAAAGTGCCTACCTGTAGATTTTGGCCTCTAGCTCAGCCAGCACCTAGGGAAACCTACCAAACCTGTGCATTTTTTAAAACTAGAGACCTAGGGGAATCCAAGATGGGGTGACTTGTGGGGCTCTGACCAGGTTCTGTTACCCAGAATCCTTTGCAAACCTCAAAATTTGGCTAAAAAAACACATTTTCCTCACATTTCGGTGACAGAAAGTTCTGGAATCTGAGAGGAGCCACAAATTTCCTTCCACCCAGCGTTCCCCCAAGTCTCCCGATAAAGATGATACCTCACTTGTGTGGGTAGGCCTAGGGCCCGCCACAGGATATGCCCCAAAACACAACGTGGACACATCACAGAAAACAGAGCTGTTTTTTGCAAAGTGCCTACCTGTAGAGTTTGGCCTCTAGCTCAGCCGGCACCTAGGAAAACCTACCAAACCTGTGCATTTTTTAAAACTAGAGACCTAGGGGAATCCAGGATGGGGTGACTTGTGGGGCTCTGACCAGGTTTTGTTACCCCGAATCCTTTGCAAACCTCAAAATTTGGCTAAAAAAACACATTTTCCTCACATTTCGGTGACAGAAAGTTCTGGAATCTGAGAGGAGCCACAAATTTCCTTCCACCCAGCGTTCCCCCAAGTCTCCTGATAAAGATGATACCTCAATTGTGTGGATAGGCCTAGCGGCCGCGACAGAAGACGCCCCAAAACACAACGTGGACACATCCCATTTTTTTTAAAGAAAACACAGCTGTTTTTTACAAAAGTGCCTACCTGTAGATTTTGGCCTCTAGCTCAGCCAGCACCTAGGGAAACCTACCAAACCTGTGCATTTTTTAAAACTAGAGACCTAGGGGAATCCAAGATGGGGTGACTTGTGGGGCTCTGACCAGGTTCTGTTACCCAGAATCCTTTGCAAACCTCAAAATTTGGCTAAAAAAACACATTTTCCTCACATTTCGGTGACAGAAAGTTCTGGAATCTGAGAGGAGCCACAAATTTCCTTCCACCCAGCGTTCCCCCAAGTCTCCCGATAAAGATGATACCTCACTTGTGTGGGTAGGCCTAGGGCCCGCCACAGGATATGCCCCAAAACACAACGTGGACACATCACAGAAAACAGAGCTGTTTTTTGCAAAGTGCCTACCTGTAGAGTTTGGCCTCTAGCTCAGCCGGCACCTAGGAAAACCTACCAAACCTGTGCATTTTTTAAAACTAGAGACCTAGGGGAATCCAAGATGGGGTGACTTGTGGGGCTCTGACCAGGTTTTGTTACCCCGAATCCTTTGCAAACCTAAAAATTTGGCTAAAAAAACACATTTTCCTCACATTTCGGTGACAGAAAGTTCTGGAATCTGAGAGGAGCCACAAATTTCCTTACACCCAGCGTTCCCCCAAGTCTCCTGATAAAGATGATACCTCAATTGTGTGGATAGGCCTAGCGGCCGCGACAGGATGCGCCCCAAAACACAACGTGGACACATCCCATTTTTTAAAAGAAAACAGAGCTGTTTTTTGCAAAGTGCCTACCTGTAGATTTTGGCCTCTAGCTCAGCCAGCACCTAGGGAAACCTACCAAACCTGTGCATTTTTTTAAACTAGAGACCTAGGGGAATCCAAGATGGGGTGACTTGTGGGGCTCTGACCAGGTTCTGTTACCCAGAATCCTTTGCAAACCTCACAATTTGGCTAAAAAAACTTTTTCCTCAAATTTCGGTGACAGAAAGTTCTGGAATCTGAGAGGAGCCACAAATTTCCTTCCACCCAGCGTTCCCCCAAGTCTCCCGATAAAAATGGTACCTCACTTGTGTGGGTAGGCCTAGGGCCCGCCACAGGATATGCCCCAAAACACAACGTGGACACATCACAGAAAACAGAGCTGTTTTTTGCAAAGTGCCTACCTGTAGATTTTGGCCTCTAGCTCAGCCGGCACCTAGGGAAACCTACCAAACCTGTGCATTCTTGAAAACTAGAGACCTAGGGGAATCAAAGATGGGTGACTTGTGGGGCTCTGACCAGGTTGTGTTACCCAGAATCCATTGCAAACCTCAAAATTTGGCTAAAAAACACATTTTCCTCACATTTCGGTGACAGAAAGTTCTGGAATCTGAGAGGAGCCACAAATTTCCTTCCACCCAGCGTTCCCCCAAGTCTCCCGATCAAGATGATACCTCACTTGTGTGGGTAGGCCTAGGGCCCGCCACAGGATATGCCCCAAAACACATCGTGGACACATCACAGAAAACAGAGCTGTTTTTTGCAAAGTGCCTACCTGTAGATTTTGGCCTCTAGCTCAGCCGGCACCTAGGGAAACCTACCAAACCTGTGCATTCTTGAAAACTAGAGACCTAGGGGAATCCAAGATGGGTGACTTGTGGGGCTCTGACCAGGTTCTGTTACCCAGAATCCTTTGCAAACCTCACAATTTGGCTAAAAAAACACATTTTCCTCAAATTTCGGTGACAAAAAGTTCTGGAATCTGAGAGGAGCCACAAATTTCCTTCCACCCAGCGTTCCCCCAAGTCTCCCGATAAAGATGATACCTCACTTGTGTGGGTAGGCCTAGGGCCCACCACAGGATATGCCCAAAACACAACGTGGACACATCACAGAAAACAGAGCTGTTTTTTGCAAAGTGCCTACCTGTAGATTTTGGCCTCTAGCTCAGCCGGCACCTAGGAAAACCTACCAAACCTGTGCATTTTTGAAAACTACAGACCTAGGGGAATCCAAGATGGGGTGACTTGTGGGGCTCTGACCAGGTTCTGTTACCCAGAATCCTTTGCAAACCTCCAAATTTGGCTAGAAAAACACATTTTCCTCACATTTCGGTGACAGAAAGTTCTGGAATCTGAGAGGAGCCACAAATTTCCTTCCACCCAGCGTTCCCCAAAGTCTCCCGATAAAGATGATACCTCAATTGTGTGGATAGGCCTAGCGGCCGCGACAGGAGACGCCCCAAGACACAACGTGGACACATCACAGAAAACAGAGCTGTTTTTTGCAAAGTGCCTACCTGTAGAGTTTGGCCTCTAGCTCAGCCGGCACCTACGAGAAGAAGACGCCCCAAAACACAACGTGGACACATCCCATTTTTGAAAGAAAACAGAGCTGTTTTTTGCAAAGTGCCTACCTGTAGATTTTGGCCTCTAGCTCAGCCAGCACCTAGGGAAACCTACCAAACCTGTGCATTCTTGAAAACTAGAGACATAGGGGAATCCAAGATGGCGTGACTTGTGGGGCTCTGACCAGGTTCTGTTACCCAGAATCCTTTGCAAACCTCAAAATTTGGCTAAAAAAACAAATTTTCCTCAAATTTCGGTGACAGAAAGTTCTGGAATCTGAGAGGAGCCACAAATTTCCTTCCACCCAGCGTTCCCCCAAGTCTCCCTATAAAGATGATACCTCACTTGTGTGGGTAGGCCTAGGGCCCACCACAGGATATGCCCCAAAACACAACGTGGACACATCACAGAAAACAGAGCTGTTTTTTGCAAAGTGCCTACCTGTAGATTTTGGCCTCTAGCTCAGCCGGCACCTAGGGAAACCTACCAAACCTGTGCATTCTTGAAAACTAGAGACCAGGGGAATCAAAGATGGGTGACTTGTGGGGCTCTGACCAGGTTCTGTTACCCAGAATCCTTTGCAAACCTCACAATTTGGCTAAAAAAACACATGTTCCTCATATTTCTGTGGCAGAAAGTTCTGGAATCTATGAAACGCTGATGTTCATGTATCTACATTTGTAGGTACTTGTGGGTGCTTAGCTAGCTCCCAATACTCTTCTTTTAAACCTTCTTTAGCCTATATTTCCCTGTGCAGAAGTTTATAGACATCAATAAAGTCTCCCTTCCATGTTTTTTCTTTGTTTTTTGTTGACAAATGGGCATCCAAAGGCATGGCCAGACCCATATATAGCATTTTGTTTTAAATACGCTGAACTAGAAGAGCCCTCTTCCCCTGTTGTTTGCATCTCACCATCTTTCACCTTCACATTCTCTATTTCTTTACCCACTTTGTCACTTTTTTCCTGAAATGAACTTGATAGGTTTGGTTTGTTGCCCTGCCAAAATTTCTTCCATCCCCACACTGCTGTCCACTATCCCCGTTCCCACACTTTTGTCCACAATCTTTTTAACCTTATGCCCACCACCAATATCCTAGCATTTCCAATAGACTGCCTCACCTGTTTGATATCTTTGTTGAACATCATCTTGTTTTTGATATCCCTTTTATCTCTCAGCTGTTCTCTTTCTTCCACTTTGGTCTTGTGTAGGCTGATGTCTAGTTTGTTCTTGTACTTGGAAGACAAACCTCTGTGGGGACAAGTTATACAGTCCCTTCCCCTTGACCAGTATAGTTTTGGTAAATAAGACAAGAGGGAAAAGGGAGATTACTGGTCCAGTGTACACTCTCCCTAATATAAACACAACTAATCTACAAGGAAACAGAGAAAGTCAGGAGCAAAGCAGCCCTCACACATTCAATAGGATGTCAAGCTTCATCACTGGGCAAGCTCCTCATCAGACCGGCACTGAATGTCTGATGGGCCACCCCTTTCAAAGAGGGGGGTGGCACTTAACCGGGGAACATATACGATGGTGAATGTGCCTACAAGGGACACAAACTATAGATGTGTGCAGGAAAGAAATGAAAGTGAATAAAATTGAGTCTGAACCATTACCATCACATTTAATAATTCAGGAAAGAGAGGTCCATGCCAAGATTAAAAACAAAAATGGGGAGT
This sequence comes from Pleurodeles waltl, assembly GCF_031143425.1. NCBI lineage: Eukaryota > Metazoa > Chordata > Amphibia > Caudata > Salamandridae > Pleurodeles > Pleurodeles waltl. The sequence goes on along the minus strand of NC_090438.1, from coordinate 910,252,952 downwards.
GCTGGTGGAAATAATGCTCAACCGCACTCACACTCAATATATGTTAGGAAGATGAAAACTCTTCAAGTTCCTATAGTATTAGGTCGACATGTTTCACGTCTAGGTGGCCGCTAAGGGTCCAGTGACGCTTCCTCAGGACCAACAAAATATAACTTCTCCTGAAAAAAAGTGCACAGACCAGATTAAGGTAAATAGAGTAAATAGTGACTGGTCACTTACTTATATCAACTGCTGGTCGAGGTCACTCTTAGTCAACAAGTCGCCCTGTAGAATGAAAATCAATAGTACAAATGCTAAAAACAAGTTGTGCTTCAAAGATTGGTGAATAATAGTGACATTTAGCTCATATTAAGTGGTCACTGTGCTCGTGAAAAATTCAGGCAGTCATAAAAAATGTAAGCTTACCATCCCTCATTAAAGCCTGGGCTCCATGGGAATGTGCGTGCCCAGAAACAGGTATGCTATGCTAAGCAGGAATAATATACAAAAAGGAACTAACAATTGTGAAACGTGTATGTGTCATTCAATGGAAATACCAAGCTGTGAGTCATTGAATATCCATACTTAAAAAAATAAACAGTTTCATCAATCATTGAACAAAATGTATATTTACATATATATAGTCCAGTCTAAGTCCATGTAAGGCACCAAAGGCACCATCCAGCCAGAGTATGGAAACATTAAAACAAGGATTAGACAAACAGTCTGAATAAAGTAAACCACTGTACTATAATTGGTTCACACAGCTTTACAATATTCAGGTCTACATAGCTGATTGTAAAGAGTCTCAATCGTGCGATAGTGAAGACATGTAGACTGCTGATGGAATAAAGTCAGACTCTGTACGGAAGTTAGTTAATGCTAATAAGCCGATCGACGGGACCGGATATAAACAATTGCGAACATAGGAAGAGTCACTTACTGGCAAAATCTCCTGTTTCAAGCCCGGGACCTACCCGGGTGCTGCGTTCCTGAGAACAGCTGTGGAGCGTGGCTCCAGCATTTTTAAACAGAAACTGTGATCGATAGAGCGCGGAACACGGAAGCAATCCTAGTGTTCTGATTGGTGGGGCTGGGCATGTGACCCCGAAAAAAACGTAAAAATAAAGGAAAGACCGAAAATACATGGATGCTGGTCTGTGAGATTCAAGGTTGGTGTCCTGATTGGCTGAAAATAGTCATGTGGGCCAATCAATGGTGAACAATGAGATCGGACTAAAGGGGACATAGAAATGTGCCAAATATCGGTCAAAAAAAGGAAAGATATTACAATGGTCTATAAATGGTTGATATGAACAAAAATCAGAGTTATGTCAACACACCTGACTCGGAAGTGTTTTATGAGTAGTAGGGGGTCAATTACTGTTTAAATCAACTTTTTAGAAAGTACCATCAAGACAACAGTGACTTTGGCAGCATTTAAAAGTTGTCTCACTGAAATCAATTCTGAACTCAATGAGACTAAGGACTTTCTCACCCAACAGAATATTTCAAAACTCCAGAAGGACATTAATAAATTTGACAAGGAAAAGGTGTACCCCTACATCAAAGAGGACTTTGAGACGGATGCCCAATCTCGGTCCTCTGAAGATTCCACCTCCTCCTACAAAAAACCACAGAACTTCAGTAGTAGTTCTTCTTCCGATGGGTGGAGCACAGATGATAATATGCCCCAAGCCTACTTCAATCCCCCACAATATCCTGGGAACCAACCGCTGTTGTGGCAGCCTCCATACCCCTTCTTCTAACCACACCCAATGATGCCCTATGTACCTTTTTTAGGCCGGGGCATAGGAAGAGGCAGAAGGAGAGGAAGAGGTAGACGAGTCCACTGGGACAGAGAAGAACCACAGATGATCACCCGGAGCCAGGGCAAGAACCCACCGCAGAGGACTTAGTGGTCAACTTATCTAAAAAACTTCTCTCCCCGGAGGGAAAAAAAGTCCTCAATAGAGGCTTAGGAGTTGTCCCTACACCACCTGAAGGCTTTTTCCGCCTAAACTGTGAACTTTCCCAATTTTTTGGGAAAATACGCCTACATTTCTTCTTCAAGGACATACCAACAGACCAACAGATGGAAGACTCCGGTTTAAGAAAACCATCTTCGTTTGTCCCTCCACCACAATCTATACCCTGCGAGGTTCTTGCTTTCGAAAAAGCAGTTCTAACCGATCTCAAAAAGTTACATCCTAAACATCCATACATTAATTTACCAACTTCAGAAAATAATGCACAACCTCTTACAATGCCCTTGGTATTCACCTATACCAGTACACTTCATCGTACAATGTGCTACTCTAGCTAGGACCAATAACTTTTTCCGTTTTGAGGACTCTCTTTACCATCAGATACGAGGTACTTCCATGGGTAGCACCTTTGCTCCCAGCTTAGCTTGCATGTACATGTACGAATTCGAAAAACAATTTATTCTACCTACCACTAATCTGTTCCATGATAAAATCAAACACTGGCGGTGATACATTGATGACATTTTGATTGTATGGCAAGGAACCCTCGGAGATGTTGAACCTTTTAACCAATGGGTTAATACGCTTGACCCTTACCTTAATTTCACTGCCCACGTGTCTGTGAATCAGGTCTACTTTTTGGACCTCTTGATCAAGATTGACAATGGTAAATTGACTTCTGATACCTATCACAAGAACACTGATCGCAACAGCCTATTGCTCTATGAAAGTAACCACCCAAAGGCTTTGCTCGATAACTTACCCTTTGGCCAGTTCCTTAGACTCCGATGTAATTGCAGCACGATACGGTCTTTTGAAGCTCAGTCGAGTGAGCTGAAGACTAAACTACATGAGAGACACTACCCTCTACACATTATCAATTCAGCTTACAAGAGGGCTCGCAATAACCATACAGACACCCTATTGATGCCCCCTGTGAAGGAGCCTGAGACCCGGTTGACATGTGTCTCCACCTGCACTCCTCTGTCCAACTCTGTGAAGAAAATGATCAATAAAAGATGGACAGTTTTACTCAGTGGCGGAATACATGTGCAAAAACCCTTGTTTGCTTTTAAAAGGACTGCCAACATTAGAGATCTTTTGGTACACACCCGTCCACGTATCAGCAATAACCTACCCCAAAAGACTACTCTCTGGAACCTCCCTCCAGTGACTGGCCACTTTCCTTGTGACACATGCAATGTTTGTCCCCTGACCAAACGTCTGGATAGACTGGAGTTGGACCCCATAGGCATATGGCACTTGAATAGACATACCAACTGTAATACGCGCAATTGTATCTATATGATCAGTTGTCCTTGTGAGTTGCTATATATAGATATGACCACCAGACCGGTCAAAAATAGGATCAATGAACATCGTAGTAATATTACGTGCACTTGCATAACCACCAAATTGAGCCTAAATTTTTTAGAAGCTAAACATGGCCCTGATTACTTATGGTGGGTGGTATTACAAGCACCTACACTCCCTCATTACGACCCCAGGATCCTCTTTAGGATCGAACAACGTTGGGTCTTTAGATTAACCTGTTCTGTGCCCAGGACGTAATGGTTACGTCCTGAGGCACAGTGCTGCTGTGCCCAGGACGTAACCATTACGTCCTGGTCACAGAGCCCAGAGGGAGCGCTAGCGCTCCCTCTGTGGGGTTCCCGCCCACCCCCCAAGTCAGGGATGGAAGGGGAAACCCTTCCCCTTTCACCCCCAACCCCCACAGCCCCCCCTGTGACGTCAGCGTGCGAGCGCGAGTCCAGCGCGATCGAAAGAGAAATGCAAAGCATTTCTCTTTCAATCCCATGGGGGAGGCCCGGAGGGGCTTCAAAGAGAAGGAACTGTATTTCCTTCCCTTTGATGTCTCTCCCAGGGTTTCAAAAGACGGATTGCTTGCAATACGGCTTTTGAAACCCCACTAGATACCAGGGATTTTTTTTTTCTTCACTGAAACTGACAAAAGGGAGCGACCTCTTGGGCAAGTGTCGCTCCCAGGGGGGGCATTTTTTTGGGAAGGCCTTTTCTGCCCCCCCGGGGGCAGATCGGCCTATTATTAGGCCGGTCTGCCCTCTAGGCACCAGGGATCATTTTTTTTTTCTTTTTGTTATGTTTTCTTATTTTTTTTAGGTGGGGAGCGACCCCTTAGGCAAGGGTCGCTTCCTTGGGGGCAAATTATATTTAGGCCATTTCTGCCCCCCTGGGGGGTAGATCAGCCTATTTTGATTAGGCTGAGGGCAGAAACCACCAGGCACTAGGGATATATATATATATATATATATTTTTTGTTTTACAGATGGGGAGCGACCCCTTGGACAAGGGTCGCTCCCCTGGAGGGGCAAATTGTATTTAGGCCATTTCTGCCCGCTTTGGGGGCAGATCGGCCGATTTTAGGTCAATCTGCCCCCAAGGGGGGCAGAAACCACTAGGCACCAGGGATCTTTTTTTTGCGCCGTCACGCAAGGGGAGCAACCTTGTAGGCAAGGGTCGCTCCCTGGGGGGTGGGGTGGCAAATTTATTTTAGGCCATTTCTGCCCCCCCGGGGACCGATTGGCCTATTGGTATTAGGCCGGGGCAGAAACCTCTAGGCGCCAGGGCAAATAGTTTTCTGTGTTTTTTTTTTTTTTTTTAGAGATAGGGAGCGACCCATTAGGCAAGGGTCGCTCCCCTGGGGGGCAAATTGTATTTAGACCATTTCTGCCCCCCTTGGGTGCAGATTGGCCGATTGTAGGTCAATCTGCCCCCAAGGGGGGGTAGAAATCACTAGGCACCAGGGATCTTTTTTTTGCGCCGTCACGCAAGGGGAGCGACCTTGTAGGCAAGGGTCGTTCCTTTGGGGGGGGTGGTCTGGCAAATTTATTTTAGGCCATTTCTGCCCCCCCTAGGGGCAGATCGGCCTATTGGTAAAGGTCCCTTGGAAAGACCTCAACCAACCAACGGATGAGAGTAGAAGATGTACAGGAATGGAGAGATCATTTCTGCCTACACCTCACAAAATCAAAAACCGATCAAGTAAGAAAAGGGGCATACATTCACCTATATAAAATTACTACTAGTGTCTGCCTGGTTGAAGCTTGGAAAACATTTAATAGTTTGTGGGGTGCCAATTTTGTTTTTGCTATTAAACACAAAAATGGACAAAGATTAATGCCTCAAACTCAACTCAGACAAGACGGAGATCCTCATAATCACTCCACCCCTTCCACCTGGAGTGACTCCTGGTGGCACACTGCACTAGGAAATGCCAAGCCCCACGGACCACACACGCAATCTAGGCATCATCCTGGACTCCTCACTATCCATGACCCACCAACTCAACACCGTCTCTTCTTCATGCTTTCACACCTTCCGAAACCTTTGAAAGATCATCAAGTGGATCCCCTCTGACCACAAGACAGACAGTCACCCACACATTCATCACTAGCAAACTGGACTACGGCAACACACTCTTTGCCGGCATACCAAGAAACTGCAATCAAGACTACAAAGAATCTAGAATGCAGCAGCCAGATTCATCCTGGACTTCCCCGGACACAGCCACATCTCCTTCCACCTCAGAGACCTGCACTGGCTCCCAGTCAAATAGAGCATTACATACAAACTTCTGATCCACACCTACAAGGCACTACACAACATAGGACCTGCATACCTCAACCAATACCTCACCTTCTACGTACCCAACAGACAACTCCATTCATCCCACCTCACAGCTGTTCCCAAGATCCGGAAAAGCACAGGTGGAGCAAGATCCTTCTCCTATCTCACAGCCTGGACATGGAACACACTACCTCTCAAACTCAGGCAGACAACATAACTCAAGCAGTTCAGGAAGGACCTCAAGACATTGCTCTTTGATTGAGCAGCATGCCCCCAAACAGTGACTTGAGTCCCTACGGGTGATTAGCCATGCTCTAGAAATGAGTGATTTATTAATGTCTCACCAAATTTTAACAATAAAAGGGAAGGACCTAGCTAAAATGGGGGAGAAACAAATTGACTTTGGTACCCATTCTTTCGGAATTGGGGAAGCATCAGAAGCACACAGGCTGGGGTTTTCACTTCAAGAAGTAATGAAATTAGGCAGATGATCATCTGCATGCTACAAAAGTTACATTTGGAACATTAAAACACTATAAAATGAATGAGACAATAATTCCCTCTCTTTTATATTTCAGGTTGTGCAGCAAAACCCAGACTGGGCTTCTTTTCAGTATTGATCATGGGACATTCATTTCTAAATTGGGCAGCTAAACAAACATTAAATTGTCCTTTTGGAAAAAATGTGGGTTTTCATTCCACTGATGTAAAGATTGAAAGGTTGGGAAGGGTGGGGGTGATGAAATGGGGACAACTGTTACCATGGTACTCATTTTTATTGCTTGAGAGGTATTATTCAGATGTTTTACTGATTCAGCTGGGGAAAAATTACCTATTTCAATGCTCCAGTTTGGGGCTATTGAAAGAAATGAAAAAAATATAATGTTGGTTCCAAGTAAGTCGCCCAACACTTACGTAATTTGGACAGCATTGCAACCAGGGAGAGTTTGGAGGAGGGCATTTAAATTTTCTGTGGGTGAGAGAGCAAGAATAAAGTTAAACTGGGAGATGCACATATTTTACACACAAAACACATTTATGGTGGCCTAGTATACTGATATTCGATGTGAGGATTACATGCTTTTCAGAGAAGATGGCATTCATCTTTCCTTTATGGGAAATGGATTATTATATCTGCTAATGTTGAGGGAAGGTTTGGCGACTTCTCTTTCAATATCTCCTCGGTGCTAATGACACGAAATACATTTCTGGTGCTGTCTGGACGTCCACCAAAATGTATATGAATTGGAAATATTTTTTTTCAGGCAGTAAGGGCGACAGCACAAATGACCCCCCCCCCCCATATCTATTAACATACAAACATTTTTGAGGTACCATAGTTTATGATTGAGGAGTTTGGGCTGATTCTTGTACAGATGAGGTTATTAAATGTTACTGGAGGGACAGGAAAAACTCTTTAACAGGGTTTTTTTTCTTGGTGGCAGGAAAACTGAACGATCACTCAATGGGATGGAAGATTTGGGCCAGGACAGGGCAGACCTTGGGCAAAGGTAACTCAGGGGAAAGATTGTTGAGGAAGGTGTGAGTATACGGTGAATGAAATGAGAGGGGATACTAGGGAAAGAAATTGACTGATTTGTTGGGTTATTTATTGTTCAGGGGTGCTTAAGGTTGAGAGGGATGATAGTTTTAACATTGTGTTAGTGAGGCTAGGGATTTTTGATAATATGTCTTTTGTTATTAAGATTGAAATGTGTCACCTGTCCTAATAAAGTCGCCTTTTGCTTTGGAAATGTATCATGGTCTCTATGCATCTTTATTGCCCAAAGCTTGTCAGCAGGCATACACATGAAAGGGTTGGGAGCCTGGGGAAAGCAGTGACAGGGACAGGGAGGCAGCAGGCACATACACAAGAAGGCTGAGGGCCCACAAAAGAAGGAAGGACAGGCAGGCAGCAGGCCAGCACACAGCGGTCTGAGAACTCTGGTAAAGCAGTGAGAAAGAAGGACAGGCACGAAGCAGACATGCACATGACTGGGCTGAGATCCTGGGGAAAGCAGTGAGAAGGAGGGATAGGCAAGCAGGAGGCACACACATGACAGGGCTAGCAGCCTGGGGAAAGCAGTGAATCAATCATAACAGAAAGGCAGGTATCAGACAAGCACATAATGGGGATTAGAGCCTCGGGAAAGCAGTTGAAAGGAGGGACGGGCAGGCAGCAGGCACACACAAAACGGGGCTGAGAGCCCATTGAAAGCAATGAGAAGGAAGGACAGCAGGCAGCACACAGCAGGACCGAAAGCCCGGTAAAGCAGTGAAAAGGAAAGAAAGGCAGCCAGCAGGCATGCACATCATGGGGCTGAGAACCTGAGGAAAGCAGCAAGAAGGAGGGAAAGGCAGCCAGGAGGCATGTACACAGCGGGGCTGAGAGCCCGGGGAAAGCAGTGAGATGGAGGGACTGATAGTCAACAGGCATGCACATGATAGGGTTTAGAGCCCGGCGAGATCAGTGAGAAAGAGGAACAGGCATGTAGCAGGCACTCACAGGATGGAGTTTAGAGCCCGGGTAAAGCAGTGAGAAGGAGGGACAGGCAGGTAGCAGGCACTCACACAATGGGGCCGAGAGCCCAGAGAAAACAGGGAAAACAGGGAAACACAGGGACAGCCAGGCAGCAGGCACGTACATGCACACAATCTGGCTGAGAGCCTGGGGAAAGCAGTGAGAAGGAGAGACAGGCAGACAGCCGGCATGCTCACAAAGAGCCCAGGGAAAGCAGTGAGAAGAAGGGACAGGCAGGCAGCAGGCATCACACAAAGGTACTGAAAGCCTGGGGTAAGCAGTGAGAAGGAGGAACAGGCAGGTAGCAGGCATACACATAGTGGGGCAGAAGCACAAGAAAAACAGTAAAAAGGAGAGATAGGCAGGCAGCAGGAATGTTGACAATGGGGCGAGAGCCTGGGGAAAAGAGTGAGAAGGAGGAACAGGCAGTAAACATGAATGCACATAATGGGGCACAGAGCCCAGGGAACATAGTGAATCATTCATAACAAAAAGGCAGACAGAAGACATGCACACAACAGGGCTGAGAGCCTAGGGAAAACAGTGAGAAGGAGATACAGTCAGGCAGCAGGCACGTGCATGATGGGGGTGAGAGCCTGGGAAAAGCAGTGAGAATGAGGGACAGGTAGGCAGCAGCCTGGCACACAATGGGCTGAGAGACCAGGGAAAGCAGTGAGAAGGAGGGACAGGCAGGTAGCAGGTATGCACACAAGGAGGCTGAGAGCCCGGAGAAACCAGTGAGAAAGAGAGACAGGCAGTCAGCAGGCATGCCCACAACAGGATTAAGAACTTAGGGAAAGCAGTGAAAAGAAGTAACAGGCAGGCAGCAGGCAGTCACACAATAGGGCCGAGAGCCCGTGAAAAGGAGTGAGAAGAAAGGACAGGCAAGAAGGAGGGATGCACACAAAGGGACTCAGAACACAGAGAAAGAGGTGAGAAGAAGGGACCGGCAGGAAAAAGACATGCACAGAATGAGGCTGAGAGACCTGGGAAAGCAGAGATTCATTGACAATAGAAAGGCAGGCAGTAGGCACGCACATGATGGGGTTGAGAGCCCAGGGAAAGCAGTGAGAAGGAGGGACGGGCAGGCATCAGGCATGCACATGATGGGGCTAAGAGACCGGGAAGGCAATGAATCATTCATAACAGATGGCAGGCAGCAGGCCTGCAGACAACTGGGCTGAAAGCCTAGGGAAATCAGTGAGAAGGATGGACAGGCAGGCAGCAGACATACACACAATGGGACTGAGAGCCCGGGAAAGCAGTGAGAAGAAAGGAACTGGTAGGCACACAACAGGGCTGAGAGCCCGTGGAATGATCTAACACAAGCTGCATTGTGTGACTGTGAGACACAGGCCAAATCAACCACGCACTAGGGGCTTTCACAAGTATTATTCTCGAGTGGCTGAAAGCTCTGGAAACCTCTGGCTGGTTTCATACGCTGTCAAAGGCACACCAAGAGGGGCTCACACATGCAAAACACTGATCATGTTCATAGACAGAAGCCACTCACTATATTGACAGGAGTTCCTCATCACGCCAGCACTAGTGAAGAGTAGAAGAGTTTTACTGTGGAGCCACAGCCCCATACTAAATGAGGTTATTAAAACAAAGAGAGGGCTACAGAAAAAGAACAAAATAAACACAAAAGAATGACTACGGTAAAGTAAAAAAGTACTACAGGAAAGGAAAGAGTGTTAGAGCAAAAGAATAGATAAACACAAATGAAGGATGATAGGAAAGGAAAGAGGTGAAAGAGAAGCATCAAACCTAGAAAAAGAGGTTGTTAAAACAAAGAAAAAACTTCAGGAAAAATAAAGGGATATTAAAAAAAAATAGATTTTACAATTATTTTTTTTTCATGAGGGTTAGTAAATTCATACATTGGCAACGAGCAATAATTAGGAAATTGTACCACTACTCCTGTTTCTCATACAACCAGGAAATCCACCTATCCCTTGGGAGAAGTGGGTGAACTTGTTTGAAAACTATTTAGTCACATTGAATGACCAAGACCTTAGACCTGCAAGGAGAAAAGTGATCCTTCTCAGAACCCAAATATCACATAATAATATTCAGAGTCAATTTATATGGTTAAAAGGGTTTCATTACAGACTAAAAGTCAACATTACATAAATGAGTCTTAAAACCATAGTATAAATATATACAATTACCAATGGAGAACTAAAGCGTCAAACAATGTTAAACTTAGTTAACATACACAAGATTAAAACTTTAATCGCCACAATGCAAAAGATCAAAGACCGCATGTGATTCTTGGTCAAAAGAATAGATGAGAATGGTTTGCAAACAGAAATTCAGTAGAATATTCTGTCACAAGACGTGTGATGGTATGAAGCCATGTAGAAGCTATGAGGTCTGTAACTCGGAAAGGTCCATTCAGCTCTAAGAATACGAAAGGGTTTGAATCTCTTGATAAAAAAAAAAATCCTTAAATCACGGTTTACCAAGGTGATGAAATCATAGTCGAAGCTTCTCGAATGAAGCCCTAATTAACATTATTTGGAACTTACGTTTTCCAAACTCCTGAAACATCCCATCTTGATTCTCTTTGGTCTCAGCTGTTTCAAAAAAATTATGACTGCCAAGCTTCCAGAACACTCCGCGCTTCGTCCTCACATAGTTCATCTCAGGCTTTCTTATCTCTCATGCACAATAAGCTTCTTGTTGACTCCCTCTCCACTCCTAACACATGCATCTCGAAAGAAACATTCGAGAAAAAAACAACTCCACCCTCAAAGTTAACTGTAAAAATAGTGGAAGAAAACATTCCTACTAGCAATGTTATTAATGTGATGAGCAAAAGAAGCAATACAGCTCCTATTATACATTTACATCTATTTTTTTGTTTATCTCCATTACATATGTAGAATCAGATCTATTATCAAGCAAAGTATGGCAGGAATAAATGTTTCATTGAGGGGACACTCCACCCTGCGAGTGTGAAAAGCACAGATCCGGTTGGGGAGACCTTCATACTTGACCGCAGTCATTGTCACCAGGATCACCTGATAAGGCCCACACAAAAAGAATTCCAAACACGTCTTCCTGATGTGTTTCATCACCAAGACTCAGTCACTGGGACTGAGGTCATGGCACTGTTCTTGTTGTGAGGAGGCTGTGACCATTCCATCCTGATGAAACACCAAATGCACCACATCAAATAGACCCTTATAATAGTCTAGGACTGTGTCATCATTATATTCACAAGTGCATTCGCAGGAATTTGCTCCCAGTCTGTTCATCTTCCCCATCAGAATTTTGTGGGAGGACAATCCAGTCTTTCCTTCAGATGCATTCCAAAGACTCATCAACACAAGAGGCAAAGCATCAGGCCACTTCAGAGATGTTGAAGCACACAGCTTTGCCAATCTCGATTTCAGCATGCCATTTACTGTTCAACAAGACCTGAAGCCTCAGGTCTGCAATGTAGTCTCTGATCCATCTGTGACGCCACACATAAAAAACTTTAAGACCTCATTGTTGAAATTAGTTTCTCGATCTGATTCCAAAGAGATTGGGCAGCTAATCCCAGGGATGAGTTTTCTCAATAAATGTTTTGCCATAGTAAGACTAGAATTTCGCCTAGTCAGTTACACTTCAACCCAATGGGAAAAGACACACACAATGACCAAAACATACTTCAATCGACTACACAAAGACATCTCAATGAAATCCATCTGAATTCTGTTAAAAGGTCCTCCCGATCTCCCTATGTGGTTCAACGTAACTGCAGTCCTCTTCCCAATCTTATTCTGTTGACACAACACACCTGGAATGCAACGCTTCAGCCATCACTCTGAATTTAGGATTAAACCAAGTTTGTCTGAACAACCTCACCATAGCATCCCTACCAATGTGAGCAGGGCCATGGAAATGTCGAGCCATAGGTGGTAACTAACTATTTAGCAACACTGGCCTTCCATCCATCAAAACCCAAATGTCATCATCTCTTTTAACCCAACCTGCTCTAACTCAACCTTGCTGTTCTTCCTCAGACACATCTTCCTGTAACCTTTTCACCGCATGTGTCAGCTGTAGTCCAAAAGAGGTTAAAGTTAGTCTTATCCATTCCCTCGTTTTTAATTCTCCATTAAATGTGCAAACATTGTGTGCACAATTCTTTGCAATGTAGTCGGCTACCGATTGCCCAGTCACATGATCACCGCAGAATACTTGACAATCACAACCTCTTCAGGAAATTGAAGTGCATTGAGGAGATTTTTCACCTTTTCACCATTTTAGATTTGTGATCCAGAGGCCAACATAAATCCTCGCTGAGACCACATTTGCCTGCATTCATGAACTACACCAAAGACGTACCGACTATTGCTAAAGATTGTCACCTTCAATTGATCAGAAACACAGCATGCTCTTGAAAGACCAATCAGCTCAACCACTTGGGCTGAAAATATTCCTTGAAGCCAAGAAGCTTTGAGAACTCTGAACAGTGTACAAACAGCATAGGCTGCTCCAAGGCTTCCTCCACTGTCTCTCAAACATGAACCATCAACAGACAGGACATAATCAGATTTAAGCAATGGCTCATCCCATATGTCTGGGATTGGTACATAGTTCTGTGACATCAAGGCAATCGTGGTCTCCCTCACAGTCTTCAACTGATCATTGACCCACTATTGACAATAGCTTAGCAGGATCCACAATTCCACATTGTTTGACTGTTACATTGTTACATTTTCTGCAGCCAAAATCACCTGCTCATACTTTGTAAACCTATTGCTGGTAAGATGTTGAGTGTGTGTCCTCGTCCATAAGAGCTCAACTGAATGAGGCACTTACAAAATTAAGGGATGAACCATAACCATATTTTCACACCTCTCAATTGCAGTACTAACTGCAGCTACTGTTTTCAGGCAAGGATGAGGTGGGATATCTCATCAAATTTGTAAGAAACTGGGGAGTGCAATGCAAACGGCAGAATGTTGACCCTAATGCCTTCTTGACACAACTGGTGTAATTTATGTTTGACAGTATCTGACCACTGACACTGCGCCATAGCTGGTATTAGCTGCATTTGCAAATATCTGTGCATCGGTCAGTGCTCGATTAGTATTATTTGTATGATCCCAAGAATGGAAACCAGAAAAATGGTTTGACAAGGCCTATTCTTGAGGGTCTTGCAAAGTAAACCTAGAATTCAAACCGAAGGGAGGTTGTGTAGAGGTATCCATAAAGAAGCAATAGGATAAGGAAAAAGGAGATTAAGAGAGGATGCCTGTGAGAAGCTCACTCATGCCGCAGTGGTAAATTATGTTTCACAGTTTTAGCAAGTGTTAAATACCCCTTTCTTTGCCCCTAACTCTATTAAGGGGATATAGGTCTTCATCTCTGAACATACCTTGATTGACAATTTTACAAAGGTATATGATAGTAATGAAGTGGATTCTGTTGTGCTTACCATTGACAAACATGGCTTGGTTAATAGTGAGGAACTGATCATTAATCTCAGCGATGTAATACTGGCTTGCAATAGATTTCTTTCAAACAAAGACCCATGCCCTGATGGTGTTCCAGTTGATCTTTTCAAAGATAACTTGGAGTTGTGGGCCCCTATCTTGGTCAACATCTTCAGGTGTGCTGTGAGTAATAACCCCCCCCCTTCAAGTTGGTCAAAGGCTACCATTGTTCTGATATTTAAAAAAGATGACTGCAATGATCCAACTTGTTATCACTCCATATTGCTGACTGATGCCACCCACAACATTTGTGGCAGGATTCCTTTAGATCATTTGGAATCTTGGGCAGTTAGCAACAGTATTTTGTCACCTGCACAGTATGGGTTTAGATGGGCCCTAGAAACGATTGACCAATGTTTGAACCTGCACTTGTTGGTAGAAAATTATGCAAGTGCCAGGGAGGGTTGTGTCTACTTGGATTTAAGTGCAGCGTTTGATAATGTTATTAGGAATAAACTATGGAAGATGCTGGTCAAGCAAGGTGCTAACCTTAAAATAGTTCATTGAGTGGCACAAATATGTAAGAATGTACAAGCCAGTATCATCTATGGGCCTAATGGGTAATAATCTCAATATTTCAAGGTGAGGAAGGGATTCAGACATGTTTGTCTTTTGGATCCCTTCCTCTTTAGTTTTCATATGAATTACCTTGAAGAAGCTTTGGAAGAGCTAGTGGCTGACTCCCCCAAAAATAGGTGTTTGTCAATAACTTGTTCTTTTGTATGCCAATGAATGTGTTCTTATGGTTCAAACATGGAGTGGTCTTCAGAAGTTGTTAGTTAGATTTCTAGATTTTATGTCTGCTCTGGATCTTTCTACTAATATAATAAAATCTTATTCCATGGTTTATGGCCACCCAGGAAGTAGGGTAGCCCATTTTATAATAGAGAGACACATCTTAAATGTGGGGGGTAACCTTTGATAGTAGCAGTAAGTGGGGCCATCTTAAAAGGCAGTTTATTAACAGACTGGGTACCACAAAACTTGATAAAATTACTACTGTTTACAAAGCCATGCCCATCCCTTTTGCCACTTATGGTGCCGGGGTATGAGGGTATACTGGTGCATCCTCATTGCAAATTACTGAGAATACATTCTTGAGAAGTTTATTGTCACTCCCTGGCAGAATACCTGCTATTATAGCTCATGAACAAAAATTGGTCTTCCATTTTTGGAAGATATGGTAAGACCAGCCCCAGCACTATTGTGGGTGTCTGTGTGTGAAAGGCCTGTAGCAGCACTAATCCAGTATTTGATTTTAGATTGCCTGAACCTTGACGGAGATGTATAAGTGTAATTGTTTCATGTATGTGAAAAAATCTTTGGGCAGTGTTAATAGAGCTGAGCTGCTTATGAAACCAGACCTCATAAACAAACAGGTTACATTACCTGTTAGGAATGAGTTAGCCAGCTGGTTCATAGATCAAAGATGGAATAATAACTAAAAAAAGGTATGGTCATAGCGTATTTCCCTCTGTGTTTGACCGCTAAAATTGAGTCATGCTTATTAATGCTACCCCAGTACGATAGATTCAATTTGACAAGATTTCAGCTGGGGCTAGCCCATTTTCTGGTGACCTAACCATCCAACACACATACAACTTAGGTTTTAATGATGTGCCCTTGTGACCCCCCAACTCCCCAATACCAGTTACACATGTTCCTGTTTTGTGGTTTATACCTTCAACAGAGAAGGCCTTTTTGATTCCACTTCTGAGGACCCAAAACATCAGGCGTTGTAAGAAATCAATGTTATATTTTCAGTTGTTGCAAACTGATTTGGTGTGTGCTAAGGTACTATGTTATTGCATTGTCTGTGAGAGTGAGAAAAACTGCTGGTAAATGATAAGTTCTATGGTTGAGATGAGCTGAATTTACCCGTACCCGCTGCACTTTGACATTTTAGGTTTATGTTATTTATTATATACTCTAAAGTTTTTTGAGCTTGTATTGAACATAGGTATTAATTTATTAGATTTTTTATGAAACAATGTTTTAACTGGTTGCTATGTTGTTTTATCAATTATTTTAAGCAGTGTGATATTACAAAGTAATGTGTTTTTTCAGAAATTACTTTTTATGGCGTTTTTGGCCAAAATAAAGTTTCTGTGACTGACTGGCTGTTGGCGCATGCCAGTAGCATTTTTCTGTGGCATCGGAGGCTGAGGGACTCTCATGGTCGGGGTTTGAGGCACATTGAAAGTTTGACTCCTGGGCCTTTGAACTACCTGCATCCGGTTCAAATTACTATTCTGTGAAGGTACAAACTCTGCATTTTGAGCTTGATTAACAGGATTTAAACAACATTCCCACTTCCAGTGTCCCAGATTGTTACAAATATGACAAATGGTTGACCTCTTTAAATTATTTATATCCATTCCTGTATGAGGATCCATTGGGACACCTCAACCTCTCCCTTATGTTGGATTTTGTGATTATTGATATAAACCTTGCATTGCACCCACATTACTTACAGCTACAGGCACATGGCTAGTTATCTGAGCTGCTTTCACTTGAGCATGCATAGACTTCTTTTTGAGTTTTTTCTGCTTCTTTTCTGTTTCATGGTGGCAGTATTTTGCGTAACGCAAAACCTCATCAATGGACTTTTTCTGCCAACAGATCAAATACTGCTGAATCATCAAACTAATCTCTGGTCTCAAACCCATCACAAACCTCAACACAAAATGCCCCATATCCTTTGCCTCCAAAATCTCCATACCACTATTCTGTTTGAATGCCTGCAGCAATCTCTCAAAATAGGCATATATCAAGTCCTTTGGTTCTTGAGTTGACCTGTCAGTTTTGACCCAATCAGCATCTTAAGCGGGTACTGTCCCTTTTAGAAATGTTATGACTGTGGTACTTCTTCATAATCAATGGAGAGGGACCCTTAGTTATAAGATTCCTAGGAGGTTCCATCTCCGGCTAGTGAACAGCTATCTTCCATTCCACCCATAAATCACTCGGAACAACGATATTAAATACCATGTTAAAATTAACCAACAACACCTGTGAAATCTTCACAAACCTTTCAACCTGTTTGTACCATTTCAACTGGCGTCTCGCACAATTTTGGGAAGTCATTGGTAACTGATGCAAGATCACTCCTGCTCCATGGCACATGAACTCAGGGGCATATTTATACTCCGTTTGTGCCGGAATTGCGTCGTTTTTTTTAACGTAATTTCGACGCAAAACTAACTCCATATTTATACTTTGGCGTTAGACGCGTCTAGCGCCAAAGTCCATGGAGTTAGCGTCATTTTTTAGCGTGGACACCTACTTTGCGTTAATTATATGCAAGGTAGGCGTTCCCGTCTAAAAAATCGACTCCGAGGCATGTGCGTCGGATTTATACTCCCGGGCAAAAATCACGCCCGGGAGTGGGTGGGTCAAAAAAAATGACGTACGGCCGCTTTTGCGCTGTTTTTTAGCGCCTGCAAAAGGCAGGCGTTAAGGGACCTGTGGGCTCTGAGGGAGCCCAGAGGTGCCCTCCCATGCCCCCAGGGACACCCCCTATCACCCTTGCCCACCCCAGGAGGACACCCAAGGCTGGAGGGACCCATCCCAGGGACATTAAGGTAAGTTCAGGTAAGTGTTTATTTTTTATTTTTTTTGTGGCATAGGGGGGCCTGATTTGTGCCCCCCTACATGCCACTATGCCCAATGGCCATGCCCAGGGGACAGAAGTCCCCTGGGCATGGCCATTGGGCAAGGGGGCATGACTCCTGTCTTTGCTAAGACAGGAGTCATTTCTATGGGGGTTGGGAGTCGTAAAAAATGGCGCAAATCGGGTTGAGGCGAAAAAATTGCCTCAACCTGACTTGCCCCATTTCTTGACGCCCAAGCCCCATATCCCCCTACGCTGACGCTGCCTGGTGTACGTCGTTTTTTTTAACGCACACCAGACGGCGCCGGCGGCTAACACCGGCTAACGTCATTCAATAAATACGGCGCCCGCATGGCGCTTCAGAATGGCGTTAGCCGGCGCTAATTTTTTTGACGCAAAACTGCGTTTGCGCAGTTTTGCGTCAAAAAGTATAAATATGGGCCTTAATTTCTACCAGGTACTCCTCTCAAAGGGAAAGCTTCAATACTTCCTTCTGCTCCAACCGAAGGCAGTTCACTTGAAGGTTTCTTCACCTCATACTTTTTTGCCCTTTTGGTTGCCCACTTATCCAATTCGTTCCATGTCCTAATGTTATGAATCAGTTCCTTAATCTGTGTTTTTAGTCCTTGTGTCCTCATCCCAGTGATATATTTCTTGCTACAGCACACCAATAGCTTATTTTCATGTTTTTTGTGTTGTTCAGGTCTACCTCATATTTTTGTGCCAATTCTGACAACTTATCATGAACTTGACCCACTAATTTGGTGATGGCCCTACACATAAAAGCAAGCTCATCTTCCTGATATGTATCTATCCTTGCCAACCAAGATTTCCAACAATCATCGTGTCCAGCTCTTCCACTAAGGTAATCACATCTAAAATTCGCTCCTTTGGGGGTGATGGAAACGTTCCCTCACTCACCTTGTACCCATCCTCTCCTTAATGGAGTATTTCCATTAAAGAATCGTACCCATTCATCTATCTCCTTATCACTAATTGATCTTCTAACCACAGGAATTTTTGGGGTGGACTCATTTCCCTGACACAAAGGTGGTTCCCAGACAGGAGTAGTATGAATAGGCTTCTTTTAATATGACCCTTTGGAAGCACATCCTGACATGTTCATTGCCGTATCTGCACTTGTCCCACATGGAATAATAGCATGAGTTGGAATTAAAGAAACAATATCCCTGGCACTCAAAACATTTGAGACTCCACTCTATCTTTCAGCGTTCCCAGGTACATTCAGATTATAGATATTTCTCCTAGAACCTTCTGTCTTGTACATAGGAACTACTGGACCAATAGTTACTGGAACTGTAAGAACATCCACAGTACTCAGTGTATAATTAACAGAAACACATTCTCTCTGTCCTCTTCTGTGAGACCCACAAGAAACTCAGTAGAGGGAACACCCACTGGACTATGGGTCAAATTTGTTGAGACAGTCACAATAGCAACTGAACCACTACCACAAACATTCTGATTTTCACCTTTGTCTCCATTTTCATTAAAAGGTGGTGGATGTACTAAAAGCAACACATTCAAAAGGCTATCTCCAGAATCCCCATCAATATCCACAATCATGTCATCAGGCTCTTTTGGTTTCTTTCCTTTTGGTTTTCATGTTGTTTTCCTTTCCTCCTTTCCCTCATTCGCATCAGTAGTCAATGCTGAATATAGCTTGACTCCATCATGTCTGTTCTCCATCTCTTCTGGTCAGTATTCCACCTAGCATCTGCAGAACTCTGCACAACATTCTTTACTTTGATAGGTTCTTTGGATGACCTACATGTTCTTAAACATTGTGCAGGTCTAGGAGGTGGCTTCATTTCGTATAGCACTCACCTCAAATGTTCAATAATTCACAAATTAAATCTGCCATATTGCAGGAATCTCAATGGACCATCCTTTTCTGTGATCTTGTTCCACTGACCAAGCCATACATATGTATGAAGTCCGACATTTGTTGCCATACAATGCCCTGGTGTACCTTCAGAGAGGAGCCACTTTTCCTTCCCTATTAGGGATATAGGGGGTCATTCCGACCCCGGCGGTCAAGGACCTCCGGGGCCGGGGTCAGCGGGAGCACCGCCAACAGGCTGGCGGTGCCCCGCAGGGCATTCTGACCGCGGCGGTTTGGCCGCGGTCAGAAGAGGAAAACCGGCGGTCTCCCGCCGGTTTTCCGCTGCCCGACGGAATCCTCCATGGCGGCGCAGCTTGCTTCGCCGCCATGGGGATTCCGACACCCCATACCGCCATCCTGTTCCTGGCGGTTTGCCCGCCAGGAACAGGATGTCGGTATGGGGTGTCGTGGGGCCCCTGGGGGCCCCTGCAGTGCCCATGCCAATGGCATGGGCACTGCAGGGGCCCCCGTAAGAGGGCCCCACAAAGAATTTCAGTGTCTGCTGTGCAGACACTGATATTCGCGACGGGTGCAACTGCACCCGTCGCACCTTCCCACTCCGCCGGCTCCATTCGGAGCCAGCTTCCTCGTGGGAAGGGGTTTCCCGCTGGGCTGGCGGGCGGCCTTCTGGCGGTCGCCCGCCAGCCCAGCGGGAACTCCAGAATGGCCTCCACGGTCTTTCGACAGCGGAGCGGCCATTTGGCGGTTCCCGCCAGGCGGGCGGCTACCGCCGCCCGCCAGCCTCAGAATGAGGCCCATAAACATTTCCTCCAAACATGTTTCATATTACTTTAAAACTTTTTATTTTTCCAAACCTATTGTGATAATTCAATTCAATTCAAAATAGTGCTGTATCCACAATCCCTTGCTCTACCACAACCACAATCACAGCGCCGCACCGCACCCTATGACGTCTCCCATCAATGGCAACCCACTACCACACCAACTGACCTATACCAGTGTGGCACACTGTGAAGTAGACCTCGCTCCTTGCAGCTGTTCCTCTACCTTTATATGCATGCACACTTTCTCGAAAGCAACACACGCATACAAAATACAAAACAAAAAACCTTTGTCTGCTTTACTAAAGAATAAACAGTTTCAATCACACAAGAAAGTTTCCAATCACTTCTGATGATACCCTGACCTGTCAGGTAACATTGAAACCAGTACAGTTCCTCTCTGTGCAATAAGATCCACTATGCCAATTATCTCACATTCACACAAAGTAAACTTCTAATTTAACCTGGTCATTGATGATGTCCCACAATGACCGTAAATCTTCAGCAGGCAATATAATATGGTGTCTTCTGCACATTTTAAACTATCCCAGGATCTTAGGTCACGTCGGTCCCAAAAACCATTTCAACTTTTCTATAAATCACTACATTCACACAACATTCAAACCATCTCCGCAAAACACCATTCGACTTTACAATCACCCCAATCTAATTGGGCACTGCTGCTCTCTGCATACTGTAATACTCACAAGTCCACCACCAGACCAACTCTCTTCCACTCTTCTGCGACTGCACCAACTTTCCATCTCTGGGCATCAACACTAGAAATTGGGCTCTGGGACTATCTACTCTAGGACAAGGTTCCAGTTCTGCCCACTTCGACAAAGAACCATCCGTTACTGCTACATTGTGATGGAGCCAGGGGGCCTTTCACTAAATCTTTGCTTCTTGGTTCCGAAGAGTGAAGAGTAGCAGTTATCAAATTCATTAAATGGTTTCTGAACAACCCAAATGACACACAATAATAATTCAGAGTCAATTTAAAGGGTTAAAACGATTTTATTACAGACTCAAAGTCAACGACTCCGCCACCTACCCAGACCACTGGAAGCACGTGGAAATTACCGCTCTCCTAAAAACAAAACAAGCCGACCAGAGATCCTCTCCAACTACTGCCCCATCTCCCTCCTCCCATTCCCCACCAAGGTTGCAGAGAAATTGGTCAACACTCACCTATCCCACTTCCTCGAAGCAACCAACACCCTTGACCTCTCACAATCAGGGTTCCGCAAGAACCACAGCACAGAAACCGCCCTCATTGCATGCACCGACGACATCAGGACCAAAGTCGACAAAGACGAGACCGTCGCACTCATCCTCCTAGACCTCTCCGCGGCTTTTGACACAGTCTGCCACCACACACTCCGCACACACCTCCACAATATAGGAATCTGCCACAAAGCCTCAGACTGGCTCTCTTCCTTCCTCACCGACCGAACCCAGAGAGTCTGCCTCCCGCCCTTCCACTCCAACACTACTAAGATCACCTGCGGAGTCCCCCAAGGGTCCTCCCTCAGCCCCACACTCTTCAACATCTACATGATCCCCCTAGCCAACATTCTCTGAGCACACGGAATCACCATACTCTCATATGCAGATGACACCCAACTCATCCTCTCCCTCACACGCAACCACACCACCGCCAAAACCAACCTACACGCCGCTCTCCTAGACACCGGCAACTGGATGACCACTAACCATCTCAAGCTCAACTCAAACAAAACCGAAGTCATCATCTTCGGCCCCAACAAAACCACATGGGACGACTCCTGGTGGCCCACCGCCCTAGGACCCGCACCCACCCCCGCAACCCACGCACGCAACCTCAGCATCATCCTCGACCCCTCCCTCTCCATGACACAGCAAATCAATGCTCTAACCTCCTCCTGCTTCCACACACTGGGCATCCTAAAAAAATCCTTCAAATGCATCCCCCCAGAAACCAGAAAGACAGTCACCCACGCACTCATCAGCAGCAGACTGGACTACGGCAACGCCCTCTATGCCGGCACCACACTCAAACTCAAACGCAAACTCCAAAGAATCCATAACACAGCTGTGCGCCCCGTCCTTGGCCTCCCCCGACACGAACGAATCTCACCACACCTCAAATCCCTACACTGGCTCCCCATAGACAAGAGAATCACATTCAAGATACTCATCCACACACAAAAATCCCTCCACAACACCAGCCCAACCTACCTCAATGAAAGAGTAAACTTCCACACTCCCACACGGAACCTCCGATCAGCCGACCTCGCCCTAGCCACAGTCCCCCGCATCCAGCACACCACCACAGGAGTCAGCTCCTTCTCCTACCTCACGCCGAAAACCTGGAATGCCCTCCCTATCGACCTTCGCAAAACCAAAGACCTACTGGTCTTCAGAAAGAAACTCAAGACTTGGCTGTTCGACCAGTGACCCTCCCTGCCCCCCCACCAGTTTCCACCACCCCCCCAGCGCCTTGAGACCCTCACGGGTGAGTAGCGCGCTCTACAAATTTCTTTGATTGATTGATTGATTGAACGTTACCTAAATGAGTCTCAAAACCGTAGAGTAAATATATAAAATCACCAATGGAGAATTAAAGAGTTGCACAGTGTTAACATTAGTTAGCATATTTAAGACTAATGGGGTCATTCTGACCCCCGCCAGCGGCGGATGCCGCCGGCCTGGCGGGAACCGCCAGAAGACCGTACCTCGGTCAAAAGACCTCGGTGGTCATTCTGAGTTTCCCGCTGGGCTGGCGGGCGACCGCCAGAAGGCCGCCCGCCTGCCCAGCGGGAAACCCCCTTCCACGAGGATGCCGGCTCCGAATGGAGCCGGCGGAGTGGAAGGGGTGCGACGGGTGCAGTTGCACCCGTCGCGATTTTCAGGGTCTGCCACGCAGACACTGAAAATCTATGTGGGGCCCTGTTAGGGGGCCCCTGCACTGCCCATGCCAGTGGCATGGGCACTGCAGGGGCCCCCAGGGGCCCCACGACACCGGTTCCCGCCAGCCAGGTTCTGGCGGTGAAAACCGCCAGAACCAGGCTGGTGGGAAGGGGGTCGGAATCCCCATGGCGGCGCTGCTTGCAGCGCCGCCGTGGAGGATTCCCTGGGGCAGCGGGAAGCCGGCAGGAAACCGCCGGCTTCCCTTTTCTGACCACGGCTTTACCGCCGCGGTCAGAATGCCCCCGGAAGCACCGCCAGCCTGTTGGCGGTGCTTCCGCGGTCGTTGGCCTTGGCGGTCCATGACCGCCAGGGTCATAATGACCCCCTAAAACTTTGATCACCACAATGCAAAAGATAAAAAAAAGCATGCAATTTTTGGCCACTAAAACCAACCATTAACCTATAACCTAACAATTCGAATATTAAAGGTATAATACAGAAAGGTCTGCAAACATAAAATTCTGTAGAATATTCTGTCACGAAAGGTGTGATGGCATGAAGCCATATAGAAATTATGAGGTCGGTACCTCAGAAGGGTTCATTCATCTCTAAGAAGACAAAAGGGTCTGACTCTCTCACTAACTAAACCCTTCCTTAAATCACAGTTTCCCAAGGCAATGACATCACAGTTGAAGCTATTCATTTGACACCATAATTAAAATTAATTAGAGGTTACATTTTCCAAACCCCTGACATATCCCATCTTGTTACTCTTCGGTCTCTGCAATTTTAAAATAATTACAACTGCCTAGCTTCCAGAACACTCCTCTACTCGTCCTTGCATAGTTTGTCTCAGTCTTATCTCATACGCACACTAAGTTTCTTGTTGACTCCATCTCTACCTCTAACATCTGCATCTCAAAAGAAACATTTATGGAAAAAAACAACTCCACACTGAAAGTTTACTATAGAAAGAAAATTAGATGTGTAGGCATTCACTTCAACCATGTTAAGAAAACACGAATATCCTTTCAGATTAAATGAAATCTAAACACTACATCTAAGAATATAAGAAATTATTATGCCAAATGATACTTTTAAGACATTAGTTTCAAATAGATATTCATAAATGGTTGATTAAATGTTATATCTGAAGATACACTCCACTCATATGCTTTGCAGTGCAGTCACTATATGAATCATATTAAGGGCCTCATTACGACCCTGATGGCCGGCGGTAAGCTGGTGTTAACACCGCCAACAGGCTGGCAGTGTACCGCCAGCTATTATGACCATGGCGCTTTTGCCACGGCCATATCGCCGGACCCTCCAACATTCCACCAGGTAAACACTGCCATAGAAAGTCTGGCGGTAAGGGGGAGTTGGGGTGCCCCTGGGGGGCCCCTGCACTGCCCATGCACTTGGCATGGGTAGTGCAGGGGCCCCCAGGCATACCCCCATTGCGCATTTCACTGCCCGAATTACGGGCTGTGAAATGCGCGAACGGTGCTACTGCACCAGCTGCACATCAGCATTGCCGCCGGCTCTATTATGAGCCGGCAGCAATGTTTATGTGACTTTTCCGCTGGGCCAGTGGACGGTAACACTGTTACCATTCACTGGCCCAGTGGAAAAGTCAACATAGGGAGCCAGAAATACCACCAGCACTGGTGGTATTCTGGCACCCACAGCCTCGGCAGTCTTCTATGAAGACCGCCGAGGTTGTAATGAGGGCATAAATGTTATACAAAATGTGGCCACCAAATTGAGACCTCCCTTTCACATTCTTTTTCCAGAGACGTAATGGGACAGACACTCCTTCAGGAGCTAATGTTAAAAGATGCCATTGAGATGGCAAAAGTAGTTGAACAGTCCGACTATTGCATCAAAGAAATGGAAAGAATGGACAAAGGAAATTATGTTGACGTTAATTGTGTAGACAAAGATAACGTTTTGGCAGGTACTCAGAGGTTGTACCAGCCTAACAACAAAAATGCCTCCAGTAATGTTAATAAGTTCAACAGCAAGATCTGTGCCATATGTGGGAGCTGCACAATTCATTGTGTAGATTCAGTGACATATTTTGCTCTGGGAAACCTGTACAAAAAATGAGGAAGAAAGTGGAACTTTGCATGCATGTGTAAAACTGGACTCAAGTCCAGGGTAGCAATTGTACATTAAAAATATTTTGAATGTGAGGAAGGGCTTGACAGGGTCTTATGCATCCACAACAATGTTAGTGAAGGTAACCGTTCACCTAGGCCAACAGAAAATGTTACAGTGAGGGGAAGAACCATTCAGCCAATTGTGGATTCAGAATCACTGTATACTATTTTACCTCTAGAGATGTTTTCAGGTGTGTTCTACTTCAGGATATTAATCCAGTTGGATATCAGGGAGAGAAGATAGATTTAATTGGTTACATGTTAGCAAAGATTGAATTTCATTAAAGATAGGCGGATGGGAAGGTGTACATGGAGGTGAGTAGTCTGCCTATCTAAGGATGGCATCAACAATATGATTGCCATACTAGAGTAGACCCAAGGGCGCAGAATCAAGTCATGGTATTTGAAGATATGACTCTTGAGAACATTTTGAGAGCAAATAAAGAGGTATTCACTAATAAACTACGAGAGCTCAGAGGATATGTGCATAGTAGTGTAGCCAAACAAGATGCAGTTCCTGTTCAACACAGGCTGAGGAAAGTACCCATTTCAGTAAGTAAGGAGGTTCATAAAATTATGAGGGACATGGTGGCAGAAGATATAATTGAGTAAATTGAGACATCAGTTGAATATTTCCAGTAGAGATCACGGCAAAATTAGATGGCAGTTTGAGATTTTGTATAGACCTTTGCACAGTCATCCAAAATATTATGGTTGACAATTACCCATTAACCAACATAAATGAACTGTTTCTGTTGCTAAATGGTGGTAGGTACTTCTCCAAATTAGATGTCTGAAGTACTTATCACCAGATTAAGTTGCACAACGTCTCAAAAGCACAAAGGGCCAGATGTAGCAAAAATAAAAATTGCGACTCGCATTTTGCGAGTTGATGCGACTCGCAAAATGCGAGTCGCAAATTGGAATGCCAGAAAAAAAAACGATCCGATTTTGCAACTCGCAGCCGGACTCGCAACGCTGTGTGCGAGTCCGCAGTTTGCAAGGTGGCTGTTTGCGAGTGTGCAAAAAACGAACTCGCAATTAGCGAATAGGTGTCGCAAATTGCGATTACCTTCAAAATTGCTTCTTGTTTCTTCATGACATTAATAAAACAGTTATTTTTGTTCCACTTAACAAATGGAGTTTATGGTTAATAACTGAGTATGGTGGGAGTTGACACGTACCGTCCAAAATATTGCGTTGCAATGTGGTCCCGTCTCAGTCTGCCTTGATTAGCGATACTCCTATCCCCATGATGGCGATGTGGTTGTTCTTGCTCTTCATCATCACGATCTGGGTCTGCAGGGGTGAGAGGTAGCCCACGTCGGGTGGCTATGTTGTGGAGGATGGCGCATTCGACCACAATTTTGAAAGCGGTAATGGGGGTGTATTGGAGGGCGCCTCCACTGCGGTGGAGGCATCTGAATCTTGCCTTCAGCAGTCCGAAGGTGCGCTCGATCAGGTTCCTGGTCCTCTTATGCGCACTGTTGTATTGCCTCTCAGATTCAGTTCTGGGTGTTAAAAACGGAGTCATGATCCAAGGCCTGAGAGCATATGCACTGTCACCTGTTGGGCACAAAAGTACACTGTTAGGAACTCCAGATAGTCGTGCACAGTGACCTGTGTGTATGTCTGCAAGTGTCTGTGGCTCTACCTAGGAGGTAACCGTCTCCAAATTCCCCACGTTCCAGGCGTTGATGTATCCCACTATGCCTAAAAATGTATGAGTCATGGGTACTGCCAGGAAACTTAGCTACGATGTCCGTGATGACATAATGGGCATCACAAACAACCTGTATGTTGAGTGAGTGGGTACACTTCCTGTTGCGGAAAATGTGTTCCAGATTAGCAGGGGGGCATATTTGAATGTGTGTCCCATCTACACACCCTATGACATGGGGAAAGTAGGCAATGCGGTAAAAGTCCAGCTTGGTGCTGGTAATTTCTGCCTCATTCCTTGGTAAGTATATGAAGTGAGACATGTGCGTGACTAAGGCATCTAGGAATGCCCTGAGGAACCTTGACACTGCACTTTGGGATACCCCCCCTGCCACAGCAATGACCCCCTGATAGCTCCCTGAGGCCAAGAGGTGCAGTGCGCATAGTACTTGCACATGCGTAGGGATGGCGCAGCCACACAGAGTCTTGTGTACTAGCTGTGGTTTCAGTAAATCTATTAATTCTAGAATGGCTGCTAAGGCGGTATTTGTCATAGATCTCCTCTTCAGTTTGCTGAAAAAGAGTCTGCCTGGTTCTATATATCTTTTCCTGTCTGTGGCCCCTCCTCCTCCTCTGCTGGGCTGCGTAGACTCTCCTCCTCACTGCTATCAGGTATATCTCCGCCATCTTGAGTAACCCAGATGCCTTCTGGGTCCCCTTTTATACTTTGGTAATGGTTACCACCTGCTCTGAGTTAGTGGTAAATGGGACATGCAAACTGGGCTTTTTGCGACTAGTCGCAATTTGCGAGTTGCTATTGCATATGGGTTGCGACTTGCAATTTGCGGTTCGCAAAATGGGGTCGCACCGGATGCGACTCGCAAACGGGTCCCATCGCTTTTTGCGAGTCGGAAATGGGCTTTTTGCATCCCATTTCTGATTTTGCACTGTCGCAAATTGCGATTCGGCCCGTTTGCGAGTCGCAAACGTTTGCTACATCTGGCCCTTACTGCATTCATCACAATGGAAGGGATCTTCCGATTTACAATTATGCCTTTTGGTCTTGCTTCCGCTGCAGTAGTATTTCTAAGGCTGATGGGGCAGGTATTTAAAGGTTTAAGCAAGGTCATTTACTTCCAGGATGATATCTTGGTTTTTGGTGACTCTGTGGAAAAACATAACAACATTTTAGGATGCGTCCTTGACAGGCTCAATATGGTAGGGCTCACCTTAAAAAAGAGAAATACACATTTTTAGTTTAGGGAAATTGACTACCTAGGATATACTTTATCAGAGGAAAAGGTTAAGCCAAAAAGAGATTTGTTAGAAGCCATCATCCTCCAATACAAAGACCACTTATGGTTATTCCTGGGACTAATAGAGTACTATTCAAAATTCATCAGTTACTTTTCAGATTAAACAGAATTTACCAGGAAGTTGTTACAGAAAGGTCATAGTTTCCATTGGGAAAAAGAACAAAAATTTACATTTCAGAATATAAAAAAAGGAAATGTGTGAGTCATAAGTATTGATACAATTTGATGTAAATTCTAAAACACAAGCACAATCAGATTGGGGGTGGTTTTATTTGAAATCCACAGGATAGTGAAAAAACTGTAGCATTTGCATCACAATCATTGACCCAAGCAAAACTAACTCAGTATTGGAAACAGAGACTCTGTAGCAGTGTGTGGTGTTGAGTATTTTTGGAACTATGTCTACGATTCTAAAATAATACTTTGCACTGATCATAAGCCCTAAGTAAGAGTGTTATTACTAGGTGGTGCAGGCAAAGTGACAGCACAATTGGCCAGGTTGGTTTCAAGACAACAAGAATACATGTATGCAGTTGAATATATTGCTGGTTGGCACAATGTCTAAATGGATTGTTAATCTCAGTTAATGAAGGGGCCACCTTTCAGACCCCCGGGCCTCGGCAAGTGTTGATAATGTAATGGAGTGTACCCAGGGCATGGTGTAACAAGATGAATGATGCAAGAGTATGGATGGTGACATAGTTCTGAAGGAAGTAATTACATTGATCATGGAAGGAGGGAGAAGGGAAAGTGCAGTGAGTTTTCATGGTAGACCATTTGCATTTGTAAACATTTTGGAAGAATTGTCACTTGTTTCAAAGGACATTGTCATGAGAGGAGATAAATGTGTCCCTCCTGAGAGTTTGAGGTATAAATTGTTTAAGCAGGCATACAAGGGATGTTTAGGCCAAACCCTAACAAAAAGGGAAGAGAAACGTTTTGGTGGCCTAGCATTGATAGTGATGTGGATGGTTTGTTCAAACGTTGAGTGGATTGCAAAGAAGCTGGAAAATGGTTAAAGGGAGGAAAACAAGCTGTACAGGGATAAATGTCAGACCCCAGAAAAGCAAGACATTCCATATGCAGGGACTTTATTGGTCCATTAGGAAGAGTTTGAACCAATTTAAAGTGTGCATCACTGATGATAGATGCCCACTCAAAATAATTGACTGTTACATTCTTAAGAGAAATGACTACTGGAAATACAATAAAAATGCTGCAGGAGATTTTTATGGAAGAACATTTTCCTACAAGGCGGATTACAGATAATGGGTCACAATGGGTGTCAGTGGAAATGGAAACATTGTTGAAATCTTGTGGAAAATTTCACTCTTGTACATCTTTATACAACCCACAGGCAAACAGAATAGTCAAGAGCTGTAATCGCATGGTGAAGGGTGTCATTCACTTGCGCTGAACAGTGAAAACAATGTGTGCACAATGGTGGAGGACTTAGTATGGGCTGATCGTTCATGCAAAGAATAATGTGACAGACAAGATACCTTTTGAAGTGTTGAGAGGAAGAAAAGTGGCACAGAAATGCATCCTGCTGGGATGTCTTCATTGTTTGATGTTGGAGGTGAGTTGGTAGCACCCCTTGCGAAGAGAAATTGTGAGGGTGGCATAAAGAGTGAAGATAATATCTGGATGAGTGGAAGGAGGTTTTGTGAAATTCCATGCTCCATACAGAGTAAGGGAGGTGCATGACATTCATGTTGTGTTATAAAATGGTGAAAGTTGGAACAAAAAGGTAGCTTTATTGAGTAGAAATAGTCAGCTGGTCAAAATTTAATGTGAATATGATCATTGTAGTACCATGCAATTACTCAAACACTCAATCATACACCCGTAAAGCAATTCAGATAGCTGCACAGCCACCTACACAGTTAATACAATATTCACCTTTTCTCCTAAATAGCCACTGACTGAACCATTCACACACCCATACATCCATTGTATACCCACTTACTCAGCAATATAGCCACACAGACACCCAATCATGCAGACATAGAGCCACCCAGACAATAAGTCACTCACCTATACAACAACTTGTACACCCACTTGTACACCCACTCATTCACCCGCACAACAAATAACACAACCAGTCACTCTCCCACAGAGTTACTCACACACCCCCTAACTTAGTCAATTAGATACCAGCACATATACTCACACTCTTATACAGGCACAGATACAATTCCACACTTAACCATACATTCACTGATACACTCACTCAAGCATCCAGTCACTGAGACGCCCACTAACCTGCCCATACAGATGTTGACACATCCTCTAACTCACTCAAAGAGCCACTCACACAGCTACTCACTCAACCATAAAAACACTCAGCCACTCACTTACTAGTGCAACTACTAAGAAAACTACTCACTCACACATAGAACTACTCACATTTCCACTTGTTTACCAATACAACTACACAGAAACCCACTTACTCAGTAAATCAGCCACTGACACACCCAGTCACCCAGCTGTACAGCCACTAACACAACTACTCACATACAAATGCAGACACATACATAGCCACTCAGATAATGTACATTACAAATACTATCACTGATCAGTAGCTTTGGAAGAGTACTAATTTAACTTATGAAATACCTTAGTATGTATCTTTAGCTCATGTCAATTTTTTTGCATGCTTACACAGACTGGATAATGTCATCAGTGATGTCATTTGAGAATTAAGCAGTGATGTCACTGGCCATGTCATGAGTGATGTAAGTAGTTAGGGTTGGTAACTATAGCTGCTGAATGTCTATGGTTTTGTGCGAGTAAATTCAGTACCTAACTATAATGTCTCTGTCAACCCTTGTTTTTCTCAGTGTATATATCAGTGTAAAAACAAAGGTTACAGGGACGTTATAGTTAGGTTCTGAAATTACTGGTACAAAACCATAGAAGTTCAGCAGTTATAGTTGGACTTCTTTCAAGTAACTATAACTCGCACCCTTAGGTAACTATAACTTGCGCCCTTGCCATGCACAGTTGTCTCATCAATAATTTTATTGCAAATGTTGCAGTGAGAATATGAAAGATTGTATAGAATATGTCATCAATGATATAACGTGGAGTAATCAGCTGTGCATGGCGAAGGCACAAGTTATAGTTACTTAGGCCCAAGTCCAGAGGGACCCCCAAGAGCATAAAAACATTTTTTTAATTATTTTTTTGCAGCAAAATTGTGATTTCGCAGCAGAAAAATAAAGAAAAAACAAGCGCAGGTGCTGAGCTTATTTTCTTTAAAGGCCTCCGGGTGGACCAGGTCCCATGGGCATTAAAAATGTTTTGCGGGGGTGCCTCCCACCCCCCCACAGCCCTGGGGACCACCACCTCCCTGAGGCTTTCATTTTAAAAAATGCGGGGTGTCCGTTCACCCCCGCTGCCCTGGGGACCAGCACCTCTCCAGCGCTTTCATTTTTATAGATACGGAGAGTCCACAGCCCTCCCTCTGCTCTGGGGACCCCCAACACCCAAGGGTTTTCATTATTAAAAATGCAGGGGACAGAGATGAAATGTTTCCGCAAGCGCGGAGCTCCTTCAGAGCAGCTCCATGCTTGCTGAAGTAATGGTACTGTGATCGAAGCCTTAAGGCTTCCCCAGTGGTGCCTGGTAGCCCATAAAGGGATTTTTTTATTTTAAATGTAATATCTATCTATATATTTATATATATGTAAATATATAGATATAGATATATAGATATATATGGACCGTGGGGGAGCCTATGAGGGCTCCCTCACGGTCCCAGATAGCCCATAAAGGCCTAAAAAAAGAAAAAGAAAATAAAAACTCTGTAGCTCAGTGTGAAGGTCACACACCTTCACCCTGAGCTTTAGGGGTTTGAGTCCAGCTGGACTCACTTCAATTTTATTTTAATTATTTTATTTTTTGAAAAGTACGTTTTTATTTTAATTGGTTACAAATAACTAATTCTGTCTCCCTCTTTGTTAGAAATGAGGTCTCTAGTTCGCAGTCAGTTTGCACCATGTACAAGTACGGACCCTCACTCTAGTTAGGATAAGGGAGATAGACAGGTCAGATAACCCCTGATCACCCCTTATGTAGCTTGGTACAAGCAGTCAGTCTTACCTCAGAGGCAATGTCTAAATTATTTGTACCAACACACACAGTAACACAGTGAAAACACCACAAAGTACTTATCACCAGTTTAGAACAATAGCCAATATTTAACTGAGTAAAACAAGACCAAACTGACAAAAAACCAACATTCACAAGCAAAGAAACACATTTTTAAAGATTAAACTTCAATATAGTGCTCAAAAACACAATAATTCCAACTGAGGCTATTGTGATGTTGTTGAGGGAGTCGTTCCCAACAACCTGACGCCACTTGCCAGGAGGGTGGGGCCAGTTATGGAGCCACATTACCTTTGGTAAATGAGGAAACAAGCTAGTCCATGGAATCAGGGAGGTCTGGAGTTGCTGGATCCGGTGCAGCATCGGTTCCTTACTGCCGAGCAGGGGAGGTGATGTGGCATTGATGCAAGGCTTTGGTCCCTAACGATCCGGCGGGGTTGATAAATTCAGCAGGTCAAGACACGCTGGGCAACCTCACGGAGTCGCAGTCATGACAGGGGGCTGCTGGTGCCACTGTTAAGTTGGGTGTCACGGACGTCGGTGACACTGCACTTTAGGACTCACTGAGTTGCAAAACTTCAGTGAGCCTGCGGATGCGTGGGTCCTCTGACATCGGTCGGGGTCATCGCACTCCAGCAGGGACCATGGCTTCAAGTTGCAGGCAGCGGTGTGAGTAGTTCAGCGATGCCAGTTCTGGAGTTGTCCGGAGTAGGGTATGCCTGGATCGTCTCATTTTCTCACAATAAATCACCTCCAGGGGCCCAGGAACTGGATTGGCACCACTGGGCAAGTCAAGGTACTCAGCAGGAGTACCTAAGTGCTGGCTGGTGAAGTCTTTGATGTCCCTGAGACTTCTTTACAGGAGGCAAGCTCAGTCCAAACCCTTGGAGAAACTTCACAAGCAGGATTTCAGAAAGCAAATTCCAGTCATTTCCCTCTTAAGGCAGAAGCAGCAGGTCAGCACAGTAAAGCAACAGGCAGAATGGCAGGTCCTTTGCAAGCATCAAGCTCTTTTCCTTGGCAGAGGTTCCTCTTGTTCCAGAAGTAATCTGAAAGTCTGCAGTTTTAGGTCCACTACTTATACTCATTTCTGCCTTTGAAGTAGGCAAACTTCAAAAGAAAGTCTGCGTTGTTCACAAGATCCTGCCTTGCCCACGCCTGGCCCCAGACACACACAAGGGGGTTGGAGACTGCATTGTGTAAGGACAGGCACAGCCCTTCAGGTTCAGGTGTCAGCTCCTAACTCCCCACTCTAGCCCAGGAGACTCATCAGTATAATCAGGACACTTGTCAGCTCCCTTTGTGTCACTGTCTAGAGGGAATTCACAAACAGTCCAACTGTCAGTCTGACCCAGACATGGATCCACAGACAGGCAGAGACACAGAATGGTTAAGCAAGAAAATGCCCACTTTCTAAAAGTTGCATTTTCAAACTGACCATCTAAAAAAGATGTATTTTTAAAGTGTATGTTCAGAGAACCCAAATTCCATATCTCTATCTGATCCCAGTGGGAAACTGCACTTAAAATATACATCAAGGCAATCCCCATGTTAACGTATGGGAGAGATAGGCCTTGCAATAGTGAAAAATTACTTGGGCAGTATTTCACTGTCAGGACATGTAAAACAAGTCAGTACACGTCCTACCTTTAATATACATTGTGCCCTGCCCATGGGGCAACCTAGGGCCTCCCTTAGGGGTGCCTTAGATGTATAAAGAGTGATGGTTTGGGCCTGGCAAGTGGGTTCACTTGCCAGGTCGAATTGGCAGTCACTGACACAGACACTGCAGTGGCAGGTCTGAGACATGTTTACAGGGCTACGCATGTGGGTAGAACAATCAGTGCTGCAGGCCAACTAGTAGCATTTGATTTACAGCCTTGAGCACCTCTAATGCACTTTACTAAGGGCTTACTAGTAAATCAAATATGCCAATCATGTATAAACCAATTACCAGTAGAATTTACACAGGGAGCATATACACTTTAGCACAGATTTGCAGTGGTAAAGTGCCCAGAGTCCTAAAGCCAACAAAAACAGGTTAGAAAAACTTTTTTGTGCAAATGTAATGGCTTGTCCATCCGTGAAGGCTACTCCACTGCATAAGAAGGAGCAGGTCTGTGTGACTTCATGGTGTGTCACATTTAGAGGAACAGTTTGGAACACTTTCAGCAAACCCAGTAATTTTAATTTGGCTTTGCCCACTGGGGTGATTAACTGTGTATTAACATTTTGGGGGTCATTACAACCCTGGCGGACGGTGTTAAAACTGCGGTAATACCGCAAACAGTGCAGCGGATAAAAAAATGGAATTATGACCCTGGCGGAAACCGCCAACAAAGACAGCCACTTTAACACACCGCCCGCCACGGCGGTACAGACAAGCAGCGCGGCGGTCACCGCCAACAGACAGGCGGAAGACAATGTACCGCCCATAGTATTACAACCCGCCAATCCGGCACCTTTTCCGGGGCGGATTCACCGTGGATAAAAACACGGCGGAAACAGTTTCTGCAATGGGAAAACGCTCACCTCAACACATCCCACGAGGACTCCATGGACCCGGAACTCCAAATACTCCCTGCCCTTGTCTTTCTGTTCCTCTCCGACCATCATCTAAGTAGGTGCCGAAGACAACGGTGAGTACTGCACCTACGACATGGGGGAGGGGGGAGGCAAAAGTTAGGGGGACACCCACCAAACACCCCCACCCTTAACCTCGCATAATACAACGTACACACCAATGCATCCACAAAAATCACAGTAACAACCCACAATCCCCCCGGAAGAATGAAAAGACAAAGCGAAATCTGTTCAAACATTGTAATGTAGCAATATACATGTCTTACAAAAATATACAGATATATACGAAATTCAGTCAGAAATATATACATTACGAGAAGTAGTGCAGATATGTACATAACAATGTCCGTGCACCAACAGTCCAAAATTGCATGGGCGAGGCCCACAAAAGATACCTGAACACAATCGGCGAGAACACTGCCGGGGCATCAGATAGAAATACTACAGGCACCTCAGGGGGAAAGGAAGGGGGGGCACCTCAGCCGGATGAGTGCACGACGCCAGATCCACGACGGGGCTCCATGCCCATTGATGTATCCTGGGGAGTGCAAAGCCACAGTCTCACAAGTCTCTACAGTGGGTGGGTTGCCCACTGTGCCATCCTGGGGAGTGCAAAGCCACAGTCTCACAAGTCTCTACAGTGGGTGGTTTGCCCACTGTGCCATCCTGGGGAGTGCAAAGCCACAGTCTCACAAGTCTCTACAGTGGGTGGGTTGCCCACTGTGCCATCCTGGGGAGTGCATAGCCACAGTCTCACAAGTCTCTACAGTGGGTGGGTTGCCCACTGTGCCATCCTGGGGAGTGCAAAGCCACAGTCTCACAAGTCTCTACAGTGGGTGGGTTGCCCACTGTGCCATCCTGGGGAGTGCAAAGCCACAGTCTCTCAAGTCTATACAGTGGGTGGGTTGCCCACTGTGCCATCCTGGGGAGTGCAAAGCCACAGTCTCTCAAGTCTCTACAATGGGTGGGTTGCCCACTGTGCCATCCTGGGGAGTGCAAAGCCACAGTCTCACAAGTCTCTACAGTGGGTGGGTTGCCCACTGTGCCATCTTGGGCGGTGCAAAGCCACAGTCTCTCAAGTCTATACAGTGGGTGGGTTGCCCACTGTGCCATCCTGGGGAGTGCAAAGCCACAGTCTCACAAGTCTCTACAGTGGGTGGGTTGCCCACTGTGCCATCCTGGGGAGTGCAAAGCCACAGTCTCTCAAGTCTATACAGTGGGTGGGTTGCCCACGTGCCATCCTGGGGAGTGCAAATCCACAGTCTCACAAGTCGATAACATTCTCCACTGGTTCTGGGGGGGACTGGTGCCCAGACTGGATGAGTCTCCCCGTGAAAGTTCCTGTCCTGTCACTGTCCCAGCTGCACATGGGATAAGGATGCCTGATGTGGCGGTCTATTCATTCCTACCCGGTGCATGCCCTGTTCAGCGGTGCTTTGCCATGGCGGTCTTTGCCCTGTTCAGCGGTGCTTCACCATGGCGGTCTTTGCCCTGTTCAGCGGTGCTTCACCATGGCGGTCATTGCCCTGTTCAGCGGTGCTTTGCCATGGCGGTCTTTGCCCTGTTCAGCGTTCTACACCATGGCGGTCATTGCCCTGTTCAGCGGTGCTTTGCCATGGCGGTTTTTGCCCTGTTCAGCGGTCTTCACCATGGCGGTCTTTGCCCTGTTCAGCGGTCTTCACCATGGCGGTCTTTGCCCTGTTCAGTGGTCTTCACCATAGCGGTCTTTGCCCTGTTCAGCGGTCTTCACCATGGCGGTCTTTGCCCTGTTCAGCGGTGCTTTGCCATGGCGGTCTTTGCCCTGTTCAGCGGTCTTCACCATGGCGGTCTTTGCCTGTTCAGCAGTGCTTTGCCATGGCGGTTCTGGTACGGACATTGGTGTGTGGCATGACGTTTCCTACACTGGGCATTGGTGTGTGGCATGATGTTCCATCATAGCCCACCTGGGCTGTGGCAGCCGTGGCCCTCCTGGGCTGTGACTCCGGTGGTGGTCTCCTGACCAGTGACGATACTTGGGCCCTCTTGGGCTGTGACTCCGGCTGTGGTCTCCTGACCAGTGACGATACTTGGGCCCTCTTGGGCTGTGACTCCGGCGGTGGTCTCCTGACCAGTGACGATACTTGGGCCCTCCTGGGATGTGACTCCGGCGGTGGTCTCCTGACCAGTGACGATACTTGGGTCCTCCTGGGCTGTGACTCCGGCGGTGGTCTCCTGACCAGTGACGATACTTGGGCCCTTCTGGGCTGTGACTCCGGCAGTGGTCTCCTGACCAGTGACAATACTTGGGCCCTCCTGGGCTGTGACTCCGGCGGTGGTCTCCTGACCAGTGATGATACTTGGGCCCTCCTGGGCAATGACTCTGGCGGTGGTCTCCTGACCAGTGACAACGGTGCTGGCGGTTGGGTCTCGGCTGCCGTGAATGATGGCGCCCTTCTCCGCCGTGACACTCACAACAGGCTGGGCAGACTTCCTCTGGCCCTTCCCCACCTTTGGTGGAGTCACAGCTGTCTCTCCAATCCCCTTGGAACCCATGTGAGTTGTTTTTCCACCAGGAGGCTTCACACGGTCCCGTCGTCCAATCTCCAATTTTAGAGCCTTTACAGGGGGTGGGCTGGCAGTGTCTTGGCCCTGGCTCACACTGCTGCCCTGGTGGCCGGTGCACTCCACAAACCTTGAACAGGCACCACTGGTATTGGAGGCTTTTTGGCTGAGGCGCTACGACGGGACTGATGAATTGGAGGGGGGGTGGGAGCAAAACGGTAAACTTTAAAGAGGGACAGTTTCTGACGTACACTGGGATGGGTAGTTGGAGGGGGCCTGGGAGTGGAGGAAGAGGAGGTGGTTGTCGGAGGTGTCACTTTAGGTGTTTTGGGTGCAGGTGCAGGTACTGGAGGCTGTCGTGAGGTGGATGGATATTCGGTGTGTGGGGTCCCCGCGTTTGTGTACTTTGGGAGGGGGAGTCACAGACACACTGGGAGAGGACACAGGGGATGTGTAAATGGCAGTGGAGGTGGTGAGTGCAGGTGAGCGGCTCGTGGTGCTGGGTCTCCTTGTGCGATTCATGGTGCCTGTAGATGTGGTGAATGCAGGTGTGTGTGTAGACGAGACTGGGAGGGAGGAGGGAGAAGAGGAGGAGGGGGACACAGTGGAGGCAGTGGATGTTGCTGTGTCTGTACGTGGGTGAGGCTTGCATGAGTGCCTGTGGGTTGTGTGGTGCTTAGGTTTGCTTGAGCTACTTGTGTGTGCTGACTTGTGTGCATGCTGGTCTGTAGGTGTGCTTGGGATGGGCTGGGGTACAGGAGATTGGGTCTGGGTGGAGGAGGTTGGAGGGGGGAGGCTGGGCACAGGGACAATGGCTGCCATCAGTGTTGAGGCCAGAGATTGCAGGGTTCGCTGAAGGACAGCCTGATCAGAATGAATGCCCTCCAAAAAAGCATTACTGTGTTGCAACTCTCGTTCTACACCGTGGATGGCATTCACAATGGTAGACTGCCCAACAGTGAGTGACCTGAGGAGGTCAATGGCCTCCTCACTGAGGGCAGCTGGGGTGGCAGGGACAGGGGTTGAGGTGCCTGGGGCGAAGGTGATGCCCACCCTCCTGGGTGAGCGGGCACAGGGCGAACGCTGAGGGGCTGCTGGGAGGGCGGTGCTGGTAGGGGAGGTGGCGGCTGTACCTGTAGAAGTGGGGCGCACAGATGGTGCCGCCACCACAAGGGAGCCCCCATCGAAGAACGAGTCCGTGTCACTGCTTGGTGATCCGGTGGCCGACGTGAAGCTCCCCTCGCCCTCCGTCCCACTGGTGCATTCTGAGTCCGTGGTGTGGCCCTCCATGGCCATGTGGGATGCAGCTCCCTCGTGCTCCGGTGCCACTGTACCTCCGCCTGATGATGTTGATGTACAAAAGGACAGGGAGAGCAGAAAAAGGGGGTGAGACAGCAGAAAGAGAGTTTTAGTGCATGGCATACCGCTACAGTTGGCGGACAAGACAGACACAGCAGCCCCCTGCATTACGCCGTGCTCCTGCCCTCTGCACATGCAATATCTGGGATATGGCCTACATGGCTATGGTGGACATCTGCACACATGGATGCCACAGGGGCAACTATACCTGTACTTGGCATTCTGCTGAGGTGGGGTAGAGTGCCACATGGCCTGCATTACGTAGGGGCCTAGCCTACGGAACTCGCCCTAGCCTAGGTACACCCACAGGCCTCCTCCCCCACCCAGACCCCTCTACTGCGCGCAAAGTCCGCAAAATGAGAGAGTACTCACCCCCTTGTGTCTGCTGTGATGCCCTCAAGTGCACATCCAACTCCGGGTAGGCCACCGCCAGGATCCGGAACATCAGAGGGGTCATGGCGCGACGGGCACCCCTCCCACGTTGGGAGGCCATCCCCAGCTGAGCCTCCGCCGTCTTCTTGCTGCAGCGGCGAATGTCCTCCCATCTTTTCCGGCAGTGGGTGCCCCGTCTCTAGTGGGCCCCCAGAGTCCGGACGTCCTTGGCGATGGCACACCAAATGTCCCTCTTCTGGTGGGCGCTGACCTACAGGACATGCACAAGGAAAGAGGAACAGTCATTACCAACTGCAGCGTCGATGTGAGTGGCCCCCTCCCTACTCTGGCCATGTGGCCCATTCATTCCCATGCATTAATGTTCTATGAACTCTGCCCCCTTCCCTCATCCAACCAGCCCTCTTCACCCAGGCCTAGCCCATATAATGTGCTCCCTGTGTACTAACCTGTTGGTCTGGAGGACCGTAGAGTAGAGTGTACTGGGGGAGGACCCCGTCTACCAGTTTCTCCAACTCCTGTGCAGTGAAGGCAGGGGGCCTTTCCCCAGACGCAGCAGCCATCGTCACTTCCAGACCGAGGTCACAGCAGCACTTGCAGTGCAGGTCCTCTCCTGTCAAAGGTCAGGTATCTAGTGATTGAGCAGATAGAAAATGGCGGTCACGTCCGCGGCGGTGACGTCCTCGGCGGTTCGCATCATCACCGCTGGCGCACCTGTTCATTGGCCCCTGGGACCCATAGGGTCCAATGTTAACCAATGCAGCATTGCGCCGCGGTCTACGACCGCCTACCGCGACGGTGTGCAACGCCAGCGCAGTTACCCCACAATCCCATTGTCCCAGTTTAGAGGTCAGGCAGCCGCCATTTCAGGGGCCCACATAGCTTGATTTACCTCTGCGTCACACATAGCTAGGCCTACACTCAACACACATACAGGAAGGGATTTGTGAGTGGTGTAGTCTTGTGTGTAACTGTGGGTACATCCATGGAGGAATAATGACTGATTCGTCGCTGTTGTCCTTCGTAGGCACCGTCAGCTGGGACATGTGAGTAGATGGCAGAATCCTCCGGTGTACCGACCGCTGGTGGACCTGTTGATAATGGAAGAGCGACATGACATCGTCACCTACCGGTTTGACCGTGCCACAATCCAGGAACTATGTACCCAGTTGGAGCCAGACCTGATGTCACCAATCCGCCATCAGACTGGAATCCCCCCTGACGTGCAGGTGCTGTCAGTGCTCCATTTCCTTGCAAGTGGGTCTTTTCAGACAACAGTGGCCATGGCATCGGGGATGTCCCAGCCTATGTTTTCCAACGTGCTGTCCAGAGTGTTGGCTGCCCTGCTGAAACACGTCAGGAGATACATCATTTTCCCTGAGGTGGCAGATTTGCCTACAGTGAAAGGTGACTTCTATGTCCTTAGACATATCCCCAACGTCATAGGTGCCATTGATGGGACCCATGTAGCTCTGGTCCCCCCCCACAGAGGTGAACAGGTGTACAGGAACAGGAAGAGTTATCATTCTATGAATGTTCAGATGGTATGTTTGGCAGACCAGTACATCTCGCAGGTAAATGCTATGTTCCCTGGCTCTGTACATGACGCCTACATCCTGCGGAATAGCAGCATCCCTGATATGATGGGTGAACTCCAGAGGCACCGTGTATGGCTATTGGGGGACTCTGGCTACCCCAACCTTTCCTGGCTATTGACCCCAGCAAGGAATCCCAGGACCAGGGCAGAGAAATGCTACAATGAGGCCCATGGGCGGACTAGGAGGGTGATCAAACGCACATTCGGCCTCCTGAAGGCCAGGTTCAGGTGCCTCCATATGACAGGTGGATCCCTATTCTACTCACCGAAGAAGGTGTGCCAGATCATCATCACCTGCTCCATGCTTCATAATTTGGCTTTGCGACGCCAGGTGCCTTTTCTGCAGGTGGATGATCCAGATGACGGTGTTGTAGCAGCTGTGGAGCCTGTGGACAGTGATGAGGAGGAAGCTGAGGAAGAAGACAACGACAACAGGGAGTCAGTCACACAGCAATATTTCCAGTGACACACAGGTGAGAACATTTTCATGCTTAACATTACATTAACTTTCACAGGTCTACCTCTATCTTGTCTGTCGATTTCAACCACTATTTGGTAACTGAGTTGTACCTTTCAATTACCGTTTCACAGGTGTGGTTACCAACGTGTCATCTGCTTGCATCCTTCAAGGACTTGTGATGTGTGACATAGGTATGTTAGCTTTACAATAGGAATCGCATTATGACACAGTCATTGATAAAACATATTTACTAAATCACAGACTGACTCCAGATTGTTTTGTGTTTCAAGGGTGTTTATTGAAGTGCTAATTATTGGAGGGGGTGGTAAAATGGTGAGGGATGATGGTGGAGGAATGTCCATGGCAGAGTACAGTCTATTTGTCTCACAGGTGCACTGCCCATCTGGGCATAGGAAGTGGAGCTGGGGCAGTTTAAGTATGGACAGGGTAACAAGGTGGGACAGTGGGAGGACAATCAGGGTGGTCTCATTTCCTGGCAGGGGTCTTGCCATCTTGCTCTGTCCTGTTCCTGGATCTCAGGGACCGCTTGCATGGTGGTTGTCCGTCTGCAGGGGGTGGGGTGCTGGTGTGGTGGTCCTGTGGCGGGGCGTCCTGTCCACTAGCGCCGGCGGAGGTGGTGGGCAGTTCATCATCCTGGCTAGTCTCAAGGGCCCCTTGGAGTGCCACGGTGTCCCTCAAGGTCTGCTGTATATCCTTCAGCACCCCTATGATGGTGCCCAAGGCGGAGCTGATGGTCCTGAGCTCCTCCCTGAACCCCAAATACAGTTCGTCCTGCAGGCGCAGGGTCTCCTGAAACTTGTCCAGGACCGTCGCCATCATCTCCTGGGAGTGGTGCTATGCTCCCATTATGGAAGAAAGGGCCTCGTGGAGAGTGGGTTCCCTTGGCCTGTCCGCCCCCTGTCACACAGCAGTCCTCCCTGTTCCCCTGTGTTCCTGTGCCTCCGTCCCCTGGACCGTGTGCCCACTACCACTGCCCCCAGGTCCCTGTTGTTGTTGGGGTGGTCTGTTATCCTGTGTTCCCTGTAGTGGTGGACACACCGCTGATTGACCTGTCCTGGGTAGGGAGGTTTGGGCCCACTGGGTGGGCCGCTGCATTGGACAATTCCAAATACACGCACAAAACACCACATACCACTACACTCACCACACTCATCAACACATACACCACCCCACACCTCACCCACACCACCCCATGTCACGCCAAAGACAACCCGCTTCTCTGAGGAGGAGCTCAGGGTCATGGTGGAGGAAATCCTCCGGGTAGAGCCACAGCTATTTGGCTCACAGGTACAGCACACATCCATAGCCAGGAAGATGGAGCTATGGCAAAGAAAAGTGGACAGGGTCAACGCTGTGGGACAGCACCCAAGAAATAGGGAGGACATCAGGAAGAGGTGGAACGACCTACGGGGGAAGGTGCGTTCCACAGTATCCAGGCACCACATCA
Source organism: Pleurodeles waltl (assembly GCF_031143425.1). Lineage (NCBI taxonomy): Eukaryota > Metazoa > Chordata > Amphibia > Caudata > Salamandridae > Pleurodeles > Pleurodeles waltl. The sequence goes on along the minus strand of NC_090438.1, from coordinate 910,210,513 downwards.
TGGTACAGCGGACTGGCGGCGGACCCCCACCTCCTCCCCCACAACTAACAACATGGGAGGAGCAAGTCTTGACCATCTTGCATCCTGAGGGCCTCTCAGGAGTCGTTGGAGGAACGGACACTGGTAAGTCAAATCTTAACTATCATATCCCCCACCTTACCTGCATGCAATCACACACCCCCACCCTCACACCCTCCCCTATCACCCTAACTCCTCACTAATGTACCCATAACACCTACCACCCATCCCAACCCCAAGACCTGCATGACACAACTAAGCATGGATACCAATCACTAAAGCATGCCCACTGCACATACCCAGAACACCCCCCAACCATCAGCACACAAGCCCCCACACAGGAATGCCTGCACTGTGGTACACAAACACCCAACCATTGCACACCATGAAACACACACATGCAATAATCATGTACTTATACCCCCGCAGGAACCCGAAGGAACGTCACCACACCAGAGGGTCCAGACAACACCACTCCACCCCCAGAAGAGGCCCATAGTGACGACAGCAGCTCTGCCCTACTGGATCTTGATGACCAGCCCGGACCATCGTGGGCCTCAGGACAGTCGGTTCCCCTTGCCCAGCCACAGCCCAACACCGAACTTCCACCCTCTGGTAACACCAGCACAGCACCCACCCAGCGGGCCCATACCTCCCTACCCAGGACAGGTCAATCAGCGGTGTGTCTACCACTACAGGGCACCCAGGCTAACCCACCACCCCAACAACAACATGGACCTGGGGGCAGTGGTAGTGGGCACACGATCCAGGGGACAGAGGCACTGGAACACAGGAGAATTGGGAGGGCTGCTGTGCGAAAGAGGGAGGACAGGCCAAGGGAACCTACTCGCAACAAGGCCCTCTCCTCCATCATGGGAGCATACCACCACTCCCAGGAGACGATGGCAATGGTCCTGGACAAGTTGCAGGAGACCCTGCGTCTGCAGGAGGAGCAGTATTTGGGGTTCAGGGAGGAGCTCAGGACCATCGCCTCTGCCCTGGGCACCATTGTAGGGGTGCTGACGGACATTCAAAAGACTTTGAGGGACACCGTGGCACTCCAAGGGGGCCCTGACACTAGCCACGACGATGAAATGCCCACCACCTCCGCCGGCGCTAGTGGACAGGATGCCCAGCCACAGGACCACCACACCAGAACCCCACCCCCTGCAGACGGACAACCACCACGAAAGCAGTCCCTGAGATCCAGGAACAGGACAGAGCAAGATGGCAAGACACCCGCCAGGAAATAAGACTACCCTGCTTGTCCCCCCACTGTCCCACTTTGTTACCCTGTCCAGATTGGAACTGCCCCAGCTCCACTTCCAATGGCCAGATGTCCAATGTACCTGTGAGACTAATAGACTGGACTCTGCCATGGACATTCTTTCACCATAACCCATGCCCATTTCACAACCCCCCTTCATTTTTCTGCACTTAAATAAACACCCTTGAAATACTAATAAAACTGGAGTCAGTCTATGATTTTGAACTTTGTATTGTCAATTACAGTGTCAAAAAGGGTTACCCATTGCAAGGCTAACATACCAATGTCACACATCACAAGCCTTTCAAGGGTGCAAGCTGTTGACACGTAGGTTACCACATTTGTGAAACTGAAATGGAAGGGGACAACTCAATTAACAAATAGTGAGTGAAATGTAGGTACAGGATAGAGGGAGATGTGTGAAAGTTAATGTAATGTTAAACCTGAAAATGTACTCACCTGTGTCTCACTGGAAATATTGCTGTATGACTGACTCCCTGTTGTCGTTTTCGTTTTCCTCAGCTTCATCCTCATCACTGTCCACAGGCTCCACAGGCTCCACAGCTGCTACAACACCGTCATCTGGATCATCCTCCTGCAGAAAAGGCACCTGGCGTCGCAATGCCAAATTATGGAGCAGGCGATGATGATGTCACACACCTTCTTCGGTGAGTAGAATAGGGACCCACCTGTCATATGGAGGCACCTGAACCTGGCCTTCAGGAGGCCGAAGGAGCGTTCGATCACCCTCCTAGTACGGATTGGTGACATCAGGTCTGGCTCCAACTGGGTACATAGTTCCTGGATTGTGGCACGGTCAAATCGGTAGGTCACGATCAAATGTCTTTCTTCCATTGTCAACAGGTCCACCAGTGGTCGGTACACCAGAGGATTCCGCCATCTTCTCATATGTACCAGCTGACGGAGCCTAAGAAGGACAACAGCGAAGAACCAGTCACTATTCCTCCAGCTATGTACCCACAGTTGCACACAAGACTACACCACTCACAAAACCCCTTCCTGTATGTGTGTTGATTATAGGCCTAGCTATGTGTGGCGCAGTAGTAAATGAAGCCATGTGGGCCCCTGAAATGGCGGCTGCCTGACCTCTAAAATGGGACAATGGAATTGTGGGGTAACTGCGCTGGCGTTGGACACCGTCGCGGTAGGCGGTCATAGAGCGCGGCGCAATGCTGCATTGGTTAACATTGGACCCTATGGGTCCCAGGAGCCAATGAACAGGTGCGCTGGCGGGGATGATGCGCCCTGCCGTGGACGTCACCGCCAGGGACATCACCGCCATTTTCTATCTCTTCAATCACTAGATACCTGACCTTCGACAGGAGAGGACCTACACTGCTAGTGCTGCTGTGACCTCGATCTGGAAGCGACGATGGCTGCTGCGTCTGGGGAAAGGGCCCCTACCTTCACTGCACAGGAGTTGGAGAAACTTGTGGATGGGGTCCTCCCCCAGTACATGCTACTCTACGGTCCTCCAGACCAACAGGTCAGTACACAGGGAGCACGTTGGATGGGCTATGCCTGGGTGGAGAGGGCTGGTTGGAAGAGAGAAGGGTGCAGAGATCATAGAACAGAAATGCATGGGAATGAATGGGCCACATGGCCAGAGTAGGGAGGGGGCCACTCACATTGACGGTGCAGTAGGTAATGACTGTTCCTCTTTCCTTGTGCATGTCATGTAGGTCAGCGCCCACCAGAAGAGGGACATTTGGCATGCCATCGCCAAGGAAGTCCGGACCCTGGGGGCCCACCAGAGACGGGGCACCCACTGCCGTAAGAGATGGGAGGACATTCGCCGCTGCAGCAAGAAGACGGCGGAGGCTCAGCTGGGGATGGCCTCCCAACGTGGGAGGGATGCCCGTCGCACCATGACCCCCCTGATGTTCCGGATCCTGGCGGTGGCCTACCCAGAGTTGGATGGGCGCTTAAGGACATCACAGCAGACACAAGGGGGTGAGTACAACCTCATTCTGTGGACTTTGCGTGCAGTGGAGGTGTCTGGGTGGGGGAGGTGGGCTGTGGGTGTCCCTAGGCCAGGGTGAGTTAGGTAGGCAAGGCCCCTCCGTAATGTAGGCCATGTGGCACTCTACCCCAGCTCAGAACAGTGGCAAGTTGATGTATTGTTGCCCCTTTGCCATCCATGTGCGCAGATTTCTACCATTGCCATGTAGGCCAAATCCTAGAAATTGCATGTGCAGAGGGCAGGAGCACGGCGTAATGCATGGGGCTGCTGTGTCTGTCTTGTCCGCCAACGGTAGCGGTATGCCATGCACTAAAACTCTCTTTCTTCTGTCTCCCCCCCTTTTCCTGCTCTCCCTGTCCTTTTGTACATCAGCATTATCAGGCGGAGGTACAGTAGTACCGGAGCACGAGGGAGCTGCATCCCACATGGCCATGGAGGGCCACACCACAGACTCTGAATGCACCAGTGGGACGGAGGGCGAGGGGAGCTTCACGTCGGCCACAGGATCACCAACCAGCGACACTGACTCGTCCGCCGATGTGAGCTCCCCTGTGGTGGCGCCACCATCTGTGCGCCCCACTTCAACAGGTACAGCCGCCACCTCCCCTACCAGCACCGCCCTCCCAGCAGCCCCTCAGCGTTCGCCCCGTGCCCGCTCACCCACGAGGGTGGGCATCACCTTCGCCCAAGGCACCTCAGGCCCTGCCCCTGTCACCCCTGCTGCCCTCAGTGAGGAGGCCATTGACCTCCTCAGGTCACTCACTGTTGGGCAGTCTACCATTGTGAATGCCATCCAGGGCGTAGAACGAGAGTTGCAACACAGTAATGCATTCCTAGAGGGCATTCATTCTGGTCAGGCTGTCCTTCAGCGAACCCTGCAATCTCTGGCCTCAACACTGATGGCAGCCATTGTCCCTGTGTCCAGCCTCCCCCCTCCAACTTCCTCCACCCAGACCCAATCCCCTGTACCCCAGCCCATCCCAAGCACACCTACAGACCAGCATACACACAAGTCAACACCCAAAAGTAGCTCAAGCAAACATAGGCACCAGACACACCATAGGCACTCACACAAGCATCACACCCATACAGACACAGCAACATCCACTGTCTCCACTGTGTCCCCCTCCTCCTCTTCTCCCTCCTCCCTCCCAGTCTCATCTGCACACACACCTGCATGGACCACATCTACAGGCACTAGGACTCGCACCAGGACACCCAGCACCACAAGCCGCTCACCTGCACACACCACCCCCACTGCCATTTACACGTCCCCTGTGTCCTCTCCCAGTGTGTCTGTGACGCCCCCTCCCAAAGTGCACAAACGCCGGCAATCACTCACCCAACATCCATCCACCTCACGACAGCCTCCAGTACCTGCACCTGCACCCAAAACACCTAAAGTGACACCTCCTACAACCACCTCCTCTTCCTCCACTCCCAGACCCCCTCCAACTACCCATCCCAGTGTCCGTCAGAAACTGTCCCTATGTCAAATTGACCTTTTTGCCCCCACCCCCCCTCCAATTCATCAGTCCCGTCGTAGCGCCTCAGCCAAAAAGCCTCCAGTACCAGTGGTGCATGTTCCAGGTTTTTGGAGTGCACTGTCCACCAGGGCAGGCAGTAGGACCCGGAGCCAAGGCACTGTCAGCCCACCCCCTGTAAAGGCTCTGAAATTGGAGAGTGGACGACAGGACCGTGTCAAGACTCCTGGTGGGACTACAACTGAAATGGGATCGAAGGCGATTGGTGAGTCAGCTGTAACTCCAAAAAAGGTGGGGAAGGTCCCGAGGAAGTCTCCCCAGACTGTTGTGAGTGTCACAACGGAGAAGTGCGCCATCATTTCCGGCGGTCCAGACACAACCGCCAGCACCGTCGTTACTGGTCAGGAGACCACCGCCGGAGTCACAGCCCAGGAGGGCCCAAGTATCGTCACTGGTCCAGAGACAACCGCCAGAGTCACAGCCCAGGAGGGCCCAAGTATCGTTACTGGTCAGGAGACCACCGCCGGAGTCAGTGCCCAGGAGGGCCCAAGTATCGTCACTGGTCAGGAGACCACCGCCTGAGTCACAGCCCAGGAGGGCCCAAGTATCGTTACTGGTCAGGAGACCACCGCCGGAGTCAGTGCCCAGGAGGGCCCAAGTATCGTCACTGGTCCGGAGACCACCGCCAGAGTCACAGCCCAGGAGGGCCCAAGTATCGTTACTGGTCAGGAGACCACCGCCGGAGTCAGTGCCCAGGAGGGCCCAAGTATCGTCACTGGTCCAGAGACCACCACCAGAGTCACAGCCCAGGAGGGCCCAAGTATCGTCACTGGTCCAGAGACCACTGCTGGAGTCACAGTCCAGGAGGGGCCAGGATGCCACAGCCCCGCTGGGCAATGATGGAACGTCATGCCACACACCAATGTCCAGTGTGGAGGTCGTCATGCCACACACCAATGTCCAGTGTGAAGATGGTCATGCCACACACCAATGTCCAGTGTGGAGATCGTCATGCCACACACCAATGTCAGTATCAGAACCGCCATGTCAAAGCACTGCTGAACAGTCCTGAACCGCCATGGCAAAGCACCGCTGAACAGTCCTGAACCGCCATGTCAAAGCACCGCTGAACAGTCCTGAACCGCCATGTCAAAGCACCGCTGAACAGTCCTGAACCGCCATGGCAAAGCACCGCTGAACAGGGCAAAGACCGCCATGTCAAAGCACCGCTGAACAGTCTTGAACCGCCATGGCAAAGCACCGCTGAACAATCCTGAACCGCCATGTCAAAGAACCGCTGAACAGTCCTGAACCGCCATGGCAAAGCACCGCTGAACAGGGCAAAGACCGCCATGTCAAAGCACCGCTGAACAGTCCTGAACCGCCATGGCAAAGCACCGCTGAACAGGGCAAAGACCGCCATGTCAAATCACCGCTGAACAGTCCTGAACCGCCATGGCAAAGCACCGCTGAACAGGGCAAAGACTGCCATGGCAAAGCACTGCTGAACAGTCCTGAACTGCCATGTCAAAGCACCGCTGAACAGTCGTGAACCGCCATGGCTAAGCACCGCTGAACAGGGCAAAGACCGCCATGTCAAAGCACCGCTGAACAGTCCTGAACCGCCATGGCAAAGCACCGCTGAACAGGGCAAAGACCGCCATGGCAAAGCACCGCTGAACATAGCAAAGACCGTGTAGGTATGAATAGGCCGCCACATCAGGCATCCTTATCCCATGTGCAGCTGGGACAGTGACAGGACTGGAACTTTCACAGGGAGACCCATCCAGTCTGGGCACCAGTCCCACCCAGTACCAGTAGAGAACTGCATCTACTTGAGAGACTGTGGTTTTGCACTCCCCAGGATGGCACAGTGGGCAACCCACCCACTGTAGAGACTTGAGAGACTGTGGCTTTGCACTCCCCAGGATGGCACAGTGGGCAACTCACCCACTGTAGAGACTTGAGAGACTGTGGCTTTGCACTCCCCAGGATACATCAATGGGCATTGAGCCCCGTCGTGGATCTGGCTTCGCATTCATGTGGCTGAGGTGCCCCCCCTTCCCTTCTCCCTGAGGTGCCTGTAGTGTTTCTATCTGATGCCCCGGCAGTGTTCTCTCCGATTTTGGTCAGGTATCTATTGTTGGCCTCGCCCATGCATTTTTGGACTGTTGGTGCACGGACATTGTTGTGAACATATCTGCACTACTTCTTGTATTGTATATATAATTATGACAGATTTCGAGATATATATCAGTATATTTTTGTATGACATGTATAATGGCACATTATAATGTTTGACCGCAATTCGCTTTGTCTTTGCATTCTTCCGGGGGGATTGCGGGTTGTTCATGTGATATTTTTGACTGCATTGGTGTGTATGTTGTGATATGCGAGGGTGGGGGTGGGGGTGTTTGGTGGGTGTCCCCTAACTTTTGCCTCCCTCCTCCCCGTGTCGTAGGTGTAGTACTCACCGGTATCTTCGGCGCCTACGTCGCTGTTGGTCGTAGAGGAGCAGAAAGACAAGGGCAGGTAGTATTTGGAGTTCCGGCTCCATGGAGTCATCATTCCTCGTGGGATGTGTAGAAGGTGAGCGTTTTCCCATAGCAAATGCTGTTTCCGCCGTGTTTTTATCCGCGGTGGATCCGCCGCAGAAAAGGTGGCGGATTGGTGTGTTCTGATACTATGGGCGGTACATTGTCTCCTGCCTGTCTGTTGGCGGTGACCACCGCGCTGCTTGTCTGTACCGCCGTGGCGGGCAGTGTGCTAAAGTTGCTGTCTTTGTTGCCGGTTTCCGCCAGGGTCATAATTCCCTTTTTTTGTCCGCCGGCCTGTTTGCGGTCTTACCGCCGCTTTAACACCGTCCGCCAGGGTTGTAATGACCCCCTTGGTCTGAGAATCCGATTCATATAAATGGCTATAGGACATTACATACTCCTGCCATTCCCTCGGTACGGGGCAGGGCTAAGGGTGGCTTGTGCACTTTTATATCCAACAAGTGTGATGTAATCAAGAACCTTGCTATAATATCTAATATGTTTTACCAAGTGATTTCATGTCATCTAAAAAATATTGCACAACTGGTGGTCATCAATTTCTATAATAATGTACCTTTTCAAGACCTTCGATTAATACTTAACCTCCTTCAGGATGACATAGACCGAGTATGTGTCTCCTCAAATAAACAATCTTATATTGTGTGGGGAGGCGATTTTAACATATACCTGTGTCCCAGCTCAACTAAGGGTCACTGCCCCCACGCCCCTGATGGTGAAAACGATTCATTACATTTCATACACAACAACTTAGGCAACTCGTTGAATAAAGTTCTATTTAGCCTTGACCTCACCCTATGCAATTCCCTTACTCAGGGCAGACCACAACTGAAACCCACCTTTAACGGTAGGCAAGCCAACACGATAATTGATTTTATTTTATGTTCCAACAATCTCTTTCCTTATATACTTAATTATAATATTCAAGACACCATATTTAGCTACCATAACCCTCAAATCTTAGGCCTTACATTTCCCCAACACGCCTTTATACTCAGGGATACGGAAGAGATAGTAGGAAATATTGAATTAGGAGCAAGAAATGGTTATACCATACAGTGGTCAGATATTGAACCTATAGGTTTTATGAACCAACTAGTGACCAATTATGCTAAAGAATTTAATACTTGCCTTGCAGACAATACGTGTCCACGAGACTGTATTGAGGCCTTCATGGTAAATACGGCTGGTATAAAACAGTCTCTTAAGGCAACTGTCAGTAAATCGAAAGCGAAAGAAGGCAATGGCTGGTTCAACGCTGAATGCACACAAGCCCGTAAGAATCTAAAAAGTTACTTACATTCACAAAACCCGGATAAATGCCAACTAAGTTTAAAGAGGAAGGAGTATAAAAATGCCATAAAGAAAAGGAAACAGAACTTAAAAAATGAGGCATGGCAATCCCTCTGTGACGCGAGCATCCGGAACGATAATGTAAAATTCTGGAAAATTGTGAATTCCTCCCTCCTATGTGATGAAGAAATACCTAAAATTGAAATTGCCATTACGGAAGAAGAGTGGGTTGCCTTCTTCTCCGCTATATACTCCTCAGAAAATTTGGCACTAGAAATAAATCACCCTAAACTAGACTCCTATGACCCCATCTTACCATTTACTTTAAATGAGGTCACTGACACTATTAACGCAAGTAAAAGCGGAAAAGGCCCAGGCCCAGATGTAGTTCCAGCTGATATCTATAAATCTAATACTTCTCTTTGGGGTCCATTATTGACGCAGGTGCTACGCGCCTGTTGTTCAACTACTTTCATCTCGACCTGGGCTGAGTCAATAATTATTCCAATCTATAAAAAGGGAGATCGCCATAACCCTGCATGTTATCGTCCTATTTCACTGCTTGACACATTTGCAAAGATTGCGGGACGTATCATCCTAAACAGATTACAAGATTGGATGGAGGAAAATCATATCCTCTCTGATCTACAATACGGGTTTAGGGCTGGCATAGGGACAACGGAACAGGCTCTTAACTTAGAGATCATACTTGGTAAATATACAAGGGCCAAGCCCGGAGCATTATACCTTGCATTTGCCGATTTAACTTACGCATTCGATTGTGTGGTACATTCAAAATTGTGGCCCATTTTGCTGGACATGGGGGTCGATACCACCATAGTCCATTTTATTAGGGAACTGTATGCTGGTGCAAACGCTAAGGTCCGCTATGGGCATAAAGGGGAATGCACTTCATCTTTCCCCATCGAACGAGGGGTGCGTCAAGGTTGCGTGTTAGCTCCCCTATTGTTCACCTTGTATATTAACAGCTTAGAGGGGACCCTTTCTGATGCCTGTAGTGATCTTCCACAAGTAGGCTTTCGGAAAATTCCGGACCTCTTGTATGCGGATGATGCCGTCTTGATGGCCTGCACCCCAGTCGCTCTGCAAAGATTAGTTACAACCTTTGATAACTGCATGGATGTTTTGGGCCTCAAAATCAATCACACTAAAACTTTTTCTATGACATATCCTGGATGTAGCACAAAAAATTGCCATATAGCCTTAAAGCGCGTAAAAATAGTCAACACAGGGACATTCTCGTACTTAGGTATTATGTTCGATGATAAAGGCACATGGGTACAAGCCATAAAAGCGAAAAAAAAATTATTTACGAAAACCGTTATGGCAGTAAAAAGCTTCTCTAAAAGGGTGGGGAGAGTAATTCCCAAAGACATGATGACTCTACAATGCGAAATGTGTCTCAGTAGCACTGTACGGAGCCGGACTTTGGGGATATCGAGACTGCACTACTTTACAGCTGACAGAAAATGCTCTCCTGAAAACAGTTCTAAGTGTCCCGCAATCAACATCAACAGTAGTATGCCATTCAGAAATGGGAGTCACATACCTTACAGATCTAATTTGTGTTCAACCAATCCTACTTTGGCATAAAGTATGGACTTCAGATCCTGCGAGGTTGAATAGGACTATTATAGTAGATGCCCTAGCACTTACTCACTCGTCCAAAATTCCAAGGCTAAATTATATAAAGCACTTTCTTATTAAATTAGGCCACCCAGAGCTGTTTTTTACCCCAGATGAATTGAAAACAATCTCCAGGAAAGACCTGAAAAATACTTGCCTCACCCATCTGGCTGAATTGAGATGGGACGTGGAGGCTAATAAATATAGTGTCAGGAGAAACCATATGATACAACAAACGAATGGCATCGAACCATACTTATGCAAAGTCACGAACCCAAGACATCGGTTTGTCCTTACGCGTTTGAGACTAGAGTCCTTTCTCCGCCTCGTTAGTTTCCCCCTGATTAATGATTGGTCCTCACAATTGGAAAAATGTCCTTGTGATAATGTTTCTGACCAAAATACAATGCACACGCTTTTCTTTTGCAAATATTACTCAACTTTTAGGAAAATGTTTGTAATACCACTTTTAAAATTAATGCATTTTAAACAATGTCGTCCAGCTTTCTTGTATCCCTTCCATCTATCATGGTTTGTAATGGATTAGCTTTATTCCTGTGTTCAGTGATTAAGGCCAGAAAATGTCTTGAGGCAAATGAGTGAGGTTTCCCAAGAACTATATTCGAGGCCTTTTTTATTACTCATCTTAATTAAACTGTTTAGTAACTTTTATTTCTCTTTTAAATTTTTAAATTTTATTTGTTTATATTTATATTCATATTTATATGTATTTTACTCTTTGCATCCTTTCTCCTGCTGAAAATTGTTTTTTATGTAAAATGAGTTTTATGATTGTTAAAAACAGTCGAATAAAGTTTCTCTGATTATGACACAAAATTACAAAATACAATTGTATTTTGAACATTTGTGTCGCTTTTGCGTAAAAAAATGATGCAAATGCGGTGCTAAAAAAGTATAAATATGAGCCTTAATTTGAGCCCCTGGGAGGTGATGATCCCCAGGGCAACAATAAGCCCAGGAGGGGGCCATGTGTGCTGCCTCATTATTTTTTTATATGCTCCCATGTCCTGGCCCAGGCGGGGGCTTTAAAAAAACTAGCGTGAGAGCCTGTGCTTGCTTTTTTTTTTACATCTTTTGATGCAAATTCGCAGCAACATTATTTTTTTAAACAGTGTTTTTTTTATCTGGTGGGGTCCCTCTGGGACCCCAACACCAGAACTAAAGGGTCAGGAAGCGGACATTGTTTGCTTTTGCTAGGTGGGAGCTGTCTGCTCCCACCAAGCAGAAGCAAACAGCTATGTCTCCGTGGTGGACACCCTGGGACATAGAAACCGGCTGTGGTGGGTGGCAGCCCCCAAGGCCATTATTGGCTCTAAGAGGGGGGCCGTGTGGCCCCCCTCCAATGACTATTGCTCCAGAGAGGTGGTGGTCCCTGGAGCTAGGGAGTCTGAAATGGGCACTCTTCTTTACTCTATCTTAGCCCTGGGGAGGTGGTGGTCCCTGTGGCTTTGGGGGGGCTCGGTGCCACTTGCATTAGAATTACACTTTTGCCCAGGGAAGTGGCAGTCCCTGGGGCTGAGGGTGGGGGCACGCAGCCTGCTACCTTTAGATTTAATTTGAGCACTGGGGAGGTGGCCACCCCCTGGGTGTGGGGGGCCAGGCCCCCCGTCATTGAATTTCATTAGGAACCCGGGGAGGTGGCCCACTACCATTTTATATTTAGCCCTGGGCAGGTGGCAGTCCATGGGACTGCAGGGTGCCGGGCAGCCCCTGCATTAACTTTCAAAAAGTCCCAGGGAGGAGGCAGTCCTTGAGGCTGCAGGGGGCCAGGTAGCCCCCCCCCACATTAGATTTAATTTCAGCCCCAGGGAGGTGGCAGTCCCCAGGGCAGCAATAAGCCAAGAATGGGGGCCCTATGAGCCCCCTCCTTATTTTTTGTATGCCCCTGGGACCTGGCTTTAAAAAAACAAGCGTGACAGCTTATAAAAAAAAGTCATTTTTTTGCTCTGGTGTGGGTCCCTTTGGGACCCTAATACCAGAGCTAAAGGGTCACAGTGTCTTTACCTTGGCCCCTTTTCCTTTTTTTCTGCTTTGTTTGCTGGGACTCAGCTGAAGCCGAGTCCAAAGATGGCTGCCCACACTTCCTGGTTGAAGTGTTGGAAGCCAACCAGAGCTGTGCATTTCCTTGCACAAGCTTGTCATTATTCGCTGTCGTCGCGGCCATAAATCTACAAATATATTTTCCCTTTTATTTCATGAAACCTACTCAACGGATTTACAACAAATAACGAAAAACACTGAACCGACAACTACCCTTTTGCCAAATTTGGTGCAATTCCTCCCAGCTGTTTGGGCTGTAGTTGTGTTTAAAGGTTCTATGGGAATTAATATGGGAAACACAACTTTTTTGACTCCCCCTTTTTCTTGGTCCCCACTTGAAGGATCGCCCTGAAACATTCAGTGTGCAACAAAAATCACTAGCACAAAATTTTGTGAAGATTTGTCAAACGGTGCGAGAAAGTTACAGGCAAGTTGATAAATGCTTTTTTTATAGAAACATCGTCCTAATATAGCTAGGTTTTTGCAGTGAATATATAAACAAAGGTTACAGGAATGTTATAGTTAGGCTCACATTTTAAATGTACAAAACTCTGACTATAAAGCTGAATTTCCATACTTTTGTACGTGTAAAATGTGGGCCTAATTATAACATCCCTGTAACCGTTTGTTTTTTTTAAACATTATTTTCATTACTCTACATTAATCCAACCACCACCGTGCATGGCCTACAGCCAGGCCTTGCAGCCAACCCCATGCTGCACAGGGCCTACTTTAAAATCATTGTTGTACTTTAGCATAAAGATAAGGATCATGACAGATAAAAGTAACTCAAACATAGGCAAAAGTTTTCTTGAAACTTTCAGTCCTCATGCAAGCGCACACTCAATACTTCATCCAAATTCAAGTCCCCAGGAATCTTGGGGCCAGATGTAGTAAACTTTTTGCACGTCGCAAACAGCGAACTTTGCTGTTTGCGACGTGCAAAAAGCACATCGCGATGCCCAATCACCGTTTTGCGATTCGGTAACCTGGTTGCAGCGCAAAAAAATCGCAGTTAGAACCCATTTCAAATGGGTGCTAACCCATTCGCAAAAGGGAAGGGGTCCCCATGGGGCCCCTTCCCCTTTGTGAATGGCATCAAAAACATTTTTTCCAGAGCAGGCAGTGGTCCTATGGACCACTGCCTGCTCTGAAAAAATGAAACGAAAACGTTTCATTTTTTAGTTTTGTAATGCATCTCATTTTCCTTTAAGGAAAACGGGCTGCATTGCAAAAAAAAAAAAAACTGCTTTATTTAAAAGCAGTCACAGACATGGTGGTCTGCTGTCTCCAGCAGGCCACCATCCCTGTGAGTGCCGCGCGTCTCAAGGTGGTCTCAATATACATGATGTGGACCTTTGCGACACCCTTGCGATCCCTGACACCATCCTACATTCCGATTTGCGACTCGCAAATTACGAGTCGCTCTGACTCGCAATTTGTAAGTCGCAAATCTGAACCTAGCTGCAGCTGGCCCTTAATCTCTAAATAAAGAATATAACTGGATTCCCTCTTCCAAAGCCTGACAGTTCAGTCACTCCCCAAGGATTTGCTCAGTAGCAAACTAGCAAAATAAGAGAGATGTGAGCCATTTGTAAAGTGTTTCCCCCGAAAGCATCTCGTAAGAGGATAGTGGGGATCATTATTGGTAATGGCTCTCGTGTTTGAGAACTCTTTTCTTGACCATCTATGTGGTACTCACCATATATCCAAGGTGACAAGTGCACTCCAAAAAATATATAACAAATTGTGTACTGCATATGAGAAACTGTGTGATCTTGTAGGTTTTGTTGCTATTGGGAGAAGATAATTCTTTCATCAAAAAGCTGTTTTTGTAGGCTTTACAGTGTCTGCATGGGAAGAAGTGCTATCAATTGTGTTCTTTGAGTTTGTGTGTGAGTATAATGTCACTGTGAACAAGCTTAACCCTGAAATTGTATCCCTTCCTGTATGTGATCTTACGTCTGTCACTGATGAGTTCACCAATTGTGGGATTACTTTTGAGTATACCTCAGTTCTTGAGCAAAATGTGCCATGTTTCATTAGAGTTGTTATTAAACATGAGAACGACTTTGGGGCTGGTGTGAGTGTCCATGTCCCTATCAATGATAGCGTCAAAGAGAGCGTGAGCCCTGACCTTGTTTATGGTCCTGTGCATAACCCTTTGACTGTAAAGTCTTACCTTGAATCTCTTGATCATAATTGATTCTTTCCTCTTGCAAGCATTATCAGTACTCAGTTCAATAACTTTCAGCAATTCACCATAAAGGATACTCAATTTAAGGGTATCAGGGTGACTGCTGAAGGCATAGAGAAGACTGTTGCCAGCAGTGGGCCTTCTAAAAAGGCTGGTTTGGATCGCATTGTCCACAATCTCTACTCTGACATCAAGATATCCCACCACGGTTTTGCTGATGGCATGTGTAAAGACCAGTTTGTAGGAATTTTTATTCAGTTTGTGAATAAAGAGAACAGCCCACGCCTCAGTGGCATTTCATATGATGAACAGAGGTTATCTATGTACGTGAGCCTGAATATGACCTATTCAAGTTCAGGATTATCCTCGATAATGGCAAAAAGGTCTTCCTCCCACCGCGTAAAGAACAGGTTTGAAAAACAGGTAGCAAAACACGTTCCCATCATGCTACCAATTATTTGTTTGTACAATGTATCATTGAACAGGAAGATGTTGTTCGAGAAGCAGTGTTGCATCATCTCCAACAGCATGTCAGTGTGAGGTAAAATTCTCAGGTACCTCACTCTCCAAAAGTTTAGGCAAGCATGTATGCTATTCTGAGGTTCAATTACTGTGTAGAGTGATTCCACGCCCAACGTCATAAGGATGTAATCACTCTCTCAACTTATCAATCAGTCAATCAATGTTCGTAAAGCACAGCTACTCACCAGTGAGGATCTCAAGGCGACTCTGAGGCCCTCAAGTTTACCCACCCAAAAATTGACCACATAGGAGGTGAAGCCTGAAAATAAAACCTGAGGAAATAGTCTACATAGCTCTATGTTCTCCAGTGCATGCTCTCTAGAGAACACAATAGGTCTCCCAGGGTGATTTTGTTTGTCCATCATGATAAGCATCAATATTTTCATGCAGCATGGTGGGGAGAAAAATAGAGCAGGATTTAAAACTATTGGTACCTGCATGATTGTATGTTAAATCCAAGTTGACCAACAATGTGTGTAGATCTAAAGGAACATTATTCTCATTTCCACAAGTGACCAATTCATGCATAATATACATATATGTTTTGTATTTAGGTTTATTTAATTTAATATAAAGTTTGAATGTATAATTATTATATAATTATTAATTTAAATGTTCTATTTTTATTTTTTAAATGATAGTTTAGTGTGTATTAATTTTTTGTTTAAGATTAGTTTAATATATTGTAGAATATGTGTATCATCTTTTTGTTTATATATTTAATAAATTTATTGTAATATGTTTTTATGCTATTTAGCATGCTTCCATTTTTAAAATATTAGTTTAATTGAATTTAAATATACACTTATAATTGTCTTTATATATCATTACAAGGTTTTGGTACTTAATTTTCTTGTTTTCTGTATTTTAGTAGTGCTGAATATGTTTAAGTGATTGTGATATTTGTATTGCTTTATTTTTGTTATTGGTATTATGGTATTTTAGATATTATTGACAGCAATATTTGTTAGTGGATATTTGCGCTTTTCTTAAATATACAATGATTATATTTTTGTTAACAACATTTGTGGTGATAATATCGCAATTCAATATTGCCAATATGGCCAATATTATGTCATACAGCCAGTGCCAGTGAAACATGACTTGATAGAAATGGGCATGATATGAATTGAGAATTCTATCACACCACTGATATGAACTCTTTATATCTGTCATTGTCCATAAGCAACTTCCCTCTAAAGCACACATACATCCTCACACAAGAGCCCTCATTCACAAAACATGAACTACAAAGTGCAATTAAATGGAACACAGCACATCAGCATGTCATACAACAATACAAACTAGGCACATTATAACAGCGGGTCATCAATCACCTAATACTTGATTACAGGCATAAACAAAGTATCTTCAGTAAAGAAACACTTTACAGCATATAAATACAACACAGCACACACTTAACCACTTTAATGCTTTTGAAGAACCATTCGGGTTGACCACATTGGCTTGTTAATGTAGTAGATATGAGTACTTTGACCTCTGGTGGGGCTGTGTGGGAGCCTCCAGTGCTTGCACTGAGGCTTCTCATAATTTAAATATTGAGAATTGGGAAAAAGGATGCAAAATTGTTCTGCTTTATTAGTATTTCCTCTTCTCCTCAAATTCAGGAAAGAGAAAGCTTGTCATCTGACTGGTTTGTCTGGTGCACCTGTCATCTTCAGGATAGAAACACAGACATGTGAGGCACCACTGGAAAAGGTAGAGTCTCCTCTTTCCAGTTGTGCACCTCTGCCATGGTTTTCTTCTTGGGATGATGGCAGGGACTGTCATCTCTAAACAGGAATCTCATAAGACACAATTTCTGGCATATTACCCCCTCACCTCTTCCCTCCAGTAGGGCCAACCCCACCAGTGGGGCACATTTTATTTTCCTCCCGCCGGTTACAGCTAAAATCAAACTAGCAGTGTTTGCCTTTGACTTGCTTTATCATACAGCTATAGTTGCCACCTTTCTTGCAAAAAAGCCAGCTATTTGTCTACCTTTCGCTATTCTAGAACAGCCAAGAGTGCATAGGTGAAAAATAATTCATGTACAATTGTCAGACGTTTTGTGAAACATGGCAATTATCTGCCCGTTTGCTCTAATTATCATTCTTAGATGATTTAGACAGTTCTCAAATACTGATATCCCTCTGTATTTGTTGTTTTAGGTTAATGTTTTAACGATGTTTTACCAAATTACCAGCAATGATTGAAAACTACAGGCCAGGTGAGTAAAAGAATGGGCAGTTGGCAAACTGAAAGACAGCGTGAGGCAATGAGCTAAGCCACTTCTGCTATTAGCTATCTTTATTGTGAGAGAGGGTGTTATAAGATTTCACAAGCAGCCTATCCTCACATGAAGTAGTTTCACTTAGTGCCAGGGGCTACTATGTTAATATGGACTTTTTGAGACTCCATAAATATTATTGCTTTTTTTAGAATTTCTTTTTAGACTGTTGAGGGCCGGGTAGATTCCCCAATAAAGATTTAGCCAACTAATACATTTGAAGGAGGTGACCCACCACAGGGTCTGCTTAATTTTCAACATTTCCACTTTACTGAGGGAGCCAATTGGGCAGTGCCCCTCCCCAAGAATAGGGAAATGTAAAATTGTAATTGTGTTTTAGTTTACCTTATTGTGTGTGTTGCAATATGATTTTTTTTTTTCTCCTGTAGGTTGTTTCGCACTTCGAAGGCTTCAGAAGGCTAAGACTTTTGATTCCATTTTGATTCCTCTGTTTTGAATGTATCTAGTACATTTGCTTTACATTAATATTTGCATATAATTGCATTCCATTCTCCTTTCCAGCTCATATCACACACACAAGATTGTTTTGTACAGTGAAGTTCCAATGTGCATTTCTGCATTCTACCTAAGACACAGTATTTAACGACAAACGTTTTAGATAGTAAGACAGGTTACAATACTGAGACTGCATCTGAGGCAGAGGATCATGGACCAGAATCAGGAAACAATTTTACAGACAGTGGAGTACCATGTGATATTGAATTGTCTTCCAATGATTTTGTAGAAAATGGCCATGGCAGTCATGATGTCCTTTCACTAGCACAATCTGTGAAGGTGAGAGACGGTGACTGTATAGCCCAATTCAGAGTGCAAGCAGGTACCACACAGATCGCAGGGAGAGTGCTCACTTGTCATCTCTCAATAGATTTCAGCCAGAAATTCACCCACTTACTGCAGATGGTAGGTATAAAGTTAATAGTGCATTTTTTACCTCTTGACTCCAACCATCTTTTAGTGAATGATGTGTTCCTTGTGAAAAGTGTGCACCAAACAAATTTGCATGCCGAGCCAGTCTGGGAGAGCATAGAGGCATTCAGTTACCTCGCTCTATGGCATACATGTGGACTCCCACTTCATGTGGGTACAGTTAACAAACCAATAATTCAGTTTTACTGGTCTACTCAAAAAGTGTTGGGCAACACCCAGCTTTGCATTCATCAAGAATAGATATTGTTTTTAAATTCTTTGGATGGATTTCAATATCAACAAAGCTGTATTGCAACTGGACCATCCCGACAATGACAGTTTGTTCCAAATTCTGCCTATTGTGGAACCTTTTTCTGTCAAATTTCCAGAGTTTTATACTCCTGGGAAGAACTTAGGGGCATATTTAAAGGCCCCTAGCACCACCTTGTGCCACATTAACGTCATTTATTTTGACATTAATGTGGCCCAACGAGGCCAACATCCCCACACCGGATTTACAGAGTGGCTCTGTAACCCTTTGCGCTACATTATGCCTTCGCCAGGCATAATGTATGCAAATGGGGCATTCCCCCATTAGGGGAGCCGGTAAAATGGTTCAAGAAAATCTATGAGATTTCCTTGCGCCATTTACTATGACACATTTAACGGTTGCTCAAGAGCAGGCGTTAACTGTGGGCTTCCATTCTTTAGAATCAGCCCCTATGTACTCTGCATGAGTAGCGCCAATATTTTGCCGCTACTCATGCAAAGTGCACACAATAGAATCATAAAAAAATTACACTATTGCCCCCATCCTTGCGCCATGGTGCACTGTATTTTAGATATGGCGCATACTTGGTGGCAGTAGGGGGATGCTAAGGAGCACAGGGAAAGTAGCGCTGCATCAAGTGCTGCTCCACTTTCCATAAATCTGCACCTCAGTGGTCAATGAGTCAGTGATCATCTTATAGAATTATGTGTGCTTATTAGCATGAGGCATTTGCAATTGAATCAAAATTATTATGATGTGCAGAACTACATTTTTCTGGTCTTTGCTAATTAGGCCTCAACCAGGTCTCAAATCTATTTTTGAAATGACATGGCTGCTCCTTCATATTTTTTATTTTATGTGTATATTTCCTATTGGCACTGCACACAGCAAAATGTGCTCTTTTTATTTTCAATGGCATGTTGCTCTTGAAAAACTCCGGAGGAAGCCTTTTGCTACTCATCAAGGCTCATCCTGCTCGCACACTGTATTGCATTCATTTATGAGTCTCCGTATTTTGGTGTAACCAGTTGTTTTCTGAGAGATCCTATGACATTAGGTCAGAAAAGGCAAATTATTATTCACATTAGGGGATAGTGATAGGATGGTGGTCTTCTGTGATGTTTTATAGTGTTCAATTGTGAATTGCTGTAGCTTCAATAAATATGCTCAACCTAGGCATACATTGCAATTCTGATTGCTTTCTATGGTGAAATTTATCATAAAGGCCCTTGAAAATAGAGGAGTTCTTGAGTCTCTACTAGGGGTGCTGTCTGTTTCTCTATCGATTTGCATCACATTTTGGACTTAGTTTATTTTTCCAATTTTGCTTAATGCTGTGCCTATTCAAACCCAAAGAGTCAATTGATTTCTATGGGGGTCATTCTAACCCTGGCGGTCGGTGATAAAGCGGCGGCCAACCCGCCAACAGGCAGGCGGTCCAAAAAATGGAATTCTGACCCTGGCGGGAACCGCCAACACAGCCCGCCACATTAACACTCCGACCGCCACGGCGGGACCGACAAACAGCGCGGCAGTCACCGCCAACAGGCAGGCGGCAGACAATGTACCGCCCACCCTATCACAACTCACCAATCCGCCACCTTTTCCGGGGCGGGAGCCCCGCCGATAAAAACACGGCAGAAACAGACTACGAACGGAAAAACGCTCACCTATACACACTCCACGAGGAAGGAGGACAGCATGGAGCCCGAATTACACATCCTACTGGCTATTGTCTACGTGCTCATCTACCAGGAGTACGAACGCCGGCGCAGACAACAAAACGGTGAGTACTGCACCTACGACACAGGGGAGGGGGGAGGAGGAAAGCTTACGGGCACACACATACGCGATACACCCACCCCCCAACCCACCCCCCCAATACCTACACACCAATGCAGAGCAACAAGTCAGAGTGACACCCCTCAAACCCCCCGGAAGAATGCAAAGACATAATTCAAATGAAGTTTAAAATGTATGTATAAAATAGGTTCATTTAAGTCATGGTAAATATGCCATATGCCATATGGTAAATATGCCATATGCCTTTCTACAAAAGAAATAATGAACATAGTGCAAAGTATAAACATAGTCAATAAGTCCTGCACATTCCGTTCAATATCCATAGTCCGTGGGCCAATGTGTACAAACACATGGGCAAAGCCCACACAGGAGACTGGAAACCATTGGAGAGAACACTGCTGGGGCATCAGATGAGAAAACAACAGGCACCTCAGGGGGAACGGAAAGGGGGGCACCTCAGCCACATGAGTCCACGACGCCAGATCCACGAGGGGCCTCCATGCCCACTGTACCATCCTGGGGAGTGCAAAGCCACAGTCCATCAGATGGATAACCGACTCCACTGGTATTGGAGGAGGCATGGTGCCCAGAGTGCTTCGTGAACACCTGCTCGACACAGAACCGGCACTGTCAATGGACCAGCGGTGCTTGAGACGGCGGTGCCCAGCGGAGCGGTGCTTGAGAGGAAGGCCCCAGCGGAGCGGTGCTTGAGACGGCGGTGCCCAGCGGAGCGGTGCTTGAGATGAAGGGCCCAGCGGAGCGGTGCTTGAGAGGAAGGGCCCAGCGGAGCGGTGCTTGAGACGGCGGTGCCCAGCGGAGCGGTGCTTGAGGGGAAGGCCCCAGCAGAGCGGTGCTTGAGACGGCGGTGCCCAGCGGAGCGGTGCTTGAGATGAAGGGCCCAGCGGAGCGGTGCTTGACAGGAAGGGCCCAGCGGAGCGGTGCTTGACAGGAAGGGCCCAGCGGAGCGGTGCTTGACAGGAAGGCCCCAGCGGAGCGGTGCTTGAGACGGCGGTGCCCAGCAGAGCGGTGCTTGAGATGAAGGGCCCAGCGGAGCGGTGCTTGACAGGAAGGGCCCAGCGGAGCGGTGCTTGACAGGAAGGGCCCAGCGGAGCGGTGCTTGACAGGAAGGGCCCAGCGGAGCGGTGCTTGACAGGAAGGGCCCAGCGGAGCGGTGCTTGAGATGAAGGGCCCAGCGGAGCGGTGCTTGACAGGAAGGGCCCAGCGGAGCGGTGCTTGACAGGAAGGGCCCAGCGGAGCGGTGCTTGAGATGAAGGGCCCAGCAGAGCGGTGCTTGAGATGAAGGGCCCAGCGGAGCGGTGCTTGAGATGAAGGGCCCAGTGGAGCGGTGCTTGACAGGAAGGGCCCAGCGGAGCGGTGCTTGAGATGAAGGGCCCAGCGGAGCGGTGCTTGACAGGAAGGGCCCAGCGGAGCGGTGCTTGACAGGAAGGGCCCAGCGGAGTGGTGCTTGACAGGAAGGGCCCAGCGTAGCGGTGCTTGACAGGAAGGGCCCAGCGGAGCGGTGCTTGAGATGAAGGGCCCAGCGTAGCGGTGCTTGACAGGAAGGGCCCAGCGGAGCGGTGCTTGAGATGAAGGGCCCAGCGGAGCGGTGCTTGACAGGAAGGGCCCAGCAGAGCGGTGCTTGACAGGAAGGGCCCAGCGGAGTGGTGCTTGACAGGAAGGGCCCAGCGTAGCGGTGCTTGACAGGAAGGGCCCAGCGGAGCGGTGCTTGAGATGAAGGGCCCAGCGTAGCGGTGCTTGACAGGAAGGGCCCAGCGGTGCGGTGCTTGAGATGAAGGGCCCAGCGGAGCGGTGCTTGACAGGAAGGGCCCAGCGGAGCGGTGCTTGAGATGGCGGGGCCCTGTTCAGCGGTGCTCTTCACGGCGGGGCCCTGTTCAGCGGTGCCTATCTTGGCGTGGCCCTGTTCAGCAGTGCTCTTCACGGCGGGGCCCTGTTCAGCGGTGCCTGTCTTGGCGGGGCCCTCTTCAGCGGTGCTCCTCACGGCGGACCCTGTTCAGCGGTGCCTGTCTTGGCGGGGCCCTCTTCAGCGGTGCTCCTCACGGCGGGGCCCTGTTCAGCCGTGCCTGTCTTGGCGGGGGCCCTATTCAGCGGTGCTCCTCACGGCGAGGCCCTGTTCAGCGGTGCTCTTCACGGCATGGCCCTGTTCAGCGGTACCTGTCTTGGCGGGGCCCTCTTCAGCGGTGCTCCTCACGGCGGGGCCCTGTTCAGCGGTGCCTGTCTTGGCGGGGCCCTCTTCAGCGGTGCTCCTCACGGCGGGGCCCCGTTCAGCGGTGCCTGTCTTGGCGGGGCCCTCTTATGCGGTGCTCGTCACGGCGGGGCCCTGTTCAGCGGTGCTCTTCACGGCGGGGCCCTGTTCAGCGGTGCCTGTCTTGGCGGGGCCCTGTTCAGCGGGGCTCTTCACGGCGGGGCCCTGTTCAGCATTGCCTGTCTTGGCGGGGCCCTCTTCAGCGGTGCTCCTCACGGCGGGGCCCTGTTCAGCGGTGCTCTTCACGGCGGGGCCCTGTTCAGCGGTTCCTGTCTTGGCGGGGCCCTCTTCAGCAGTGCTCCTCACTGCGGGGCTCTGTTCAGCGGTGCCGGTCTTGGCGGGGCCCTCTTCAGCGGTGCTTGTCCTGTCTTTCAAGGGAGCCAGACCTGGCCAAGACTCCCCGCTTAGTCGCCCTCCTACCTTGCAGTAGCAGGGCCCTCCTGTGATGGAGTCTTGTGCCCGTGGGTGTCGTCCGTCACACCCGGTATGGGGCTGGTGGGGCCCTCCTGGTGCGCTCGGCTGCTGCATGTCTTCTCCGCCCTGCTGCCCTTGCCCTCCTTCGCTGCAGCTCTCGGCCCCTTGCCTCCCTTAGATGATGTGGCAGGTGACGTGGCAAGGCCACTCTCCGTGGTGGCAGCCGTATCAGGCTTTTCGCGCCGGCCCTTAAGTTTTCTTGTCCTCTTCCCAGGGGGTGGGCTGGCTGTCCCCTTGCTGCTGGCCGATGTTCCTTCCCTAGGAGCTGGTGGACTCTAATAGCCCTGCAATATGGTGATACTAGATGCAGGGCTGGTGGTGGCTGAGGTGCTCTTTGGACTCTTACCAGATGGAGGGGGTGGGTCAGGTGATGCAAAGAGGTTAATTTTGGAGAGGAAAAGTTTTTTAGGAGCAATGGGAACGGTAGGTGCAGTGGGTATGGGAGTGGAGGAAGAGGATGTGGTTGTAGGAGAGTCAAGTGTGCTGTCTTTGGGGGCAGGTGCTTGGGCTGGAGGCTGTCGTGAGGTGGATGGCTGTTGGGTGGGTGGCTGCCTGCGTTTGTGTGGTTTGGAAGAGGGGGTGACAGACACAGTGGGAGAGGACACAGGGGACGTGTAAATGGCAGTGGGGGTGGTGACTGCACGTGTGCTGACTGTAATGGAGGGTGTGCTGGTGATGGAAGTACTGGTTGATGGTGGTGTGCATGCAGGTGTGAGTGGACACGTCACAGGGAGGGAGGAGGGAGACGAGGAGGAGGGGGACACAGAGGTGGTAGTGACTGTTGGCATGTCTGCATCTGGATGTTGTTTGGTGTTGTGGGTGAGGGTGGGGGTGGGGGTGTTGTGTGCTGGGTGTGTGTCACTCTCTTTTCCCTCCTCCCCTCCCCTGTGTGCTAGATACACTACTCACCATTGTCGACGCTGCCGCCTTCTTTCTACTTTGTGGTGTATTAGTAGATACACCAACATGGGGAGGATCTGCAATTCGGGCTCCATGGCATCCTCGTTCTTCGTGGAGTGTCGAGAGGTGAGTGGTTTCCCTTCTGTGTTCCACCGTGCTTTCGATGGCGTTGGTACCACCCCGGAAAAGCTGGCAGATTGGTGCCTTGTAATACGGTGGGTGGTACATTGTCTTCCTCCTGTTTGTTGGCGGTGACCGCCACAGTGTTTGTTGCTACCGCCTTGGTGGTCGAAGTGCTAAAGCGGCTGTGTATGTTGGCGGTTTAACACTAACCGCCAGGGTTGTAATGAGGGGCAAAGTATTTTTTCCTAGAAAATCAGAAAATTCTGGGAATTCTGTAGGAAAAAGTCTTTAAGTCTCAGCTCAGGGTAAACAGGGTTCAATGTTATTAGTCTTGTTGCTGTTGTTTTTAAATGTTTTAAAGTGCTTTCCTTGAAAGGGGAGGCTGACTTTAAACTGAGGAATGTTTACTGTAAAAAAAGAGCTTTTTGCATATTTGGATTTTTGCTTTGGGTGCCATTTTTCCTACTCTGCTTATACTCTCTAGTTTTCCAGTGTGTCTTTTTTAAATGAAGGATGCCTTGCGGACAAGCCGATGGTACACCGAGGGCACGCTAAAGGCAAGCCAGCTTGCGCCGGTCTGTGTCCAGCCAGGACAAGGGGCCAGGGACCTTGCCTCCCCCTCCCCAGGTAACATTTACTATTCAACTTTGCAACTCCTAGACCTTCAAGTCCACCTAGCTGACTCCCACTCACTGATCACAACATCCCCTTCTTAATTTGTGACTGTTGTGGTTTATCTCCACCTATGGTGGTCAAACACCTTTTCATGGCAGACTGACGTATGTCTCTTGTTAATTGTTGCTCTCTTGCAGCTCACAAATTGGATGTTTACTTACTAATAAATGAATCAGATTTACACAATCTTTTCCTCACAGAGACATGAAAATTAAATGATAGCTCCTCTCCTGATGTGGTACAAGCTCTTCCACCTGGTTACCTTATTTCCAGACTAGATCGTATGGAGAATCCTTGGAGAGGAGTTGGGATTATCTATCGAGATACTTTAAGAGACTCTTTTTCCTTTCTGAAGGGAGAGAACTGTGAAAGTCTCACCTTTTCTTTGACTTTGACAGCCACCTTCACCTTTTAAGGTGTTCTATTGTATGGGTCACCTGGCGCTTATTCACGATTTTTACAAAACTTCTCAAAATTGATTGCTGATTTACCAGTAAACAGGGCAAATTTCACCATACTCGGAGATTTTAATTTACATCTAGATGTGTCTGATAACAGGACTGCCAAATGTATGGTATCAGATTTAGCCTCCTTACAATTAAAGCAACTAGTAACAGGACCCACCCATGAAAAAGGCAACACGCTAGACCTGATGTTTAGCAAACTGGATTTTATTCAAGTGCAGTTGACATTTCCTCTATTCTTGTTGAACCATTTTCTAATCCCACTTCCATCAGCCCGACCTATGCTGTCATCTGGTGTGAAATGGGAACGTCATGTGTCCAAGCTCAATCTAGCAGCTTGGTCAGCTGCTCTACAGTCCATCAAACCAAATCTAATTGGCCCTGTTACCCCTTCCGTTCACTGTTTTAATGACTGGGTGACAGTCTCTTTAGATCAAGTCCTGCCCTTAACTAGGGTGAAGGCTACACAAAAGAAAAATAGGTCCTGCTGATTTGATTTCAGACTCTCTGCCTAAAAAGAAAATGTAAACAGCTGGAGAGATGTTGGAGGAATACTTTATGATGAAGCAAGTAAAGTGAAGAATAGGGGCACTATCAGACGCTATCATGCTGCTATAAATCTGCTCAATCAGTATACTTCTCTATTAAAATTAAACATTCAGCAAACTCACCGAGGGAGATATTCCCGAGCCAAATGTTGACAACAAGGTTTCAGAAGGCTCCCCTGAGTGTAGTAACAAGCTGGCTTTATTCTTTCAAAAAAAGATTTCAGATATCCAATCCTCTTTCTCCTCGGATTTGGGTGTTGAATGCACTTTCAAAGCAAAAGAGCCTTACTGTCCCCACCCATGGGAGCAGCATACAACATTCCCCAATGTTTCGAAGAATGTGCGGATGGATGGTCTAGCTGAAGTAAAATCAAGTTCCCCTCGTCACCCTGCTCCTCTCCATTTAATTCATCAGGGATGTGAATGTATTGCCTCACCTTTGCTTGAGTTGCTGAATCTCTCCCCATCAAGTGGAGAAGTTCTGCCACTAGGGAAACATGCAATTGTGAAACCTATGTTAAAAAAAATCAGGACTTGATTCACTTTGTCTCAGTAACTAGAGGACTATGGCTCTCATTATAACTTTGGTGGTAACTGCCGCCTACAGCCACAGTGATGGCTGCCAACATACTGCCGCCGCGGCTACCAGCTGTCCACGCGTATTATGACCATCGTCGGTATTCAGCCAGAAGGCTGGCGTAATACTGCCGATGGTCATGGCGGCAGATGGCTGTAAGGGGGAGCTGCTGACAGCAGCACCGCCACGCCAGCAAAACACCGATGACCGTATCATGTTCCATGATACGGTCTGGTGGTGTTTCGCTGAAGGATGCTGCTGCTGACAGCAGTGCCACATCCCGTCTTCAGCCAGAGGGCCCCCTGCAAGCAGGTAAATCAGGTTCTCCGACAGAAGAGGGGGTGGGGGTGTTGTATGCGTGAGTGGGGGTGCTGTGTGGGGGTGTGTGTATGGTTTGGTATGCGTGCATGCGGGTATGAGTCACGTTAAATGAGTGCATGAATGACTGAATGTGAGTGTATGTTGTGTGTTGTGAATGTGTGTGTGTGACAAAGTGTGTTGGTGTTTGTTGCGGCGTGTGGGTATGTATGTGCGCATGTGGGGGTGGATGTGGGTATGCGTGTGTTCATTTGTTTATATGGGTGCGTGTGTGGGTGTGTACATGTGCGGGGGCAGTAGAGGGAGGGGGAGGGTGGGGGAGGACTCTGGGGAGGGGGGCGGGGGAGACCCCTATCAGTGCCAGGAAAGGGATTCCCTGACACTGATAGTGCCTACTGCCATGGTTTTCGTAGCAGTAAGATTGGCACGAAAACCATGGCGGTAGGCCGGGTCGTAATCCCAAGGGTGGGATTGTGACAGGTCCGGGGCTGGAGACCGAAGTCTCCAGTCTAGCGGCCCTTACCACCCTGGCGGTCGGTGTGTTAAAGTGGCTGTCTGTGTTGGTGGTTACCGCCAGGGTCAAAATCCTATTTTTTTTACCGCCGGCCTGTTGGCTGTATAACCGCCGCTTTAACACCTACCACCACGGTCATAACCAGTGCCTATGTCACTCCTCCCTGGCCTAGTTAAACTTCTTCAGAAACATATCAACAAACATATCTCTGACTTCCTGAAGTACAATGGAATTCTGTACCCATCCCTAATTGGGTTCAGACCTTAACACAGCACAGAAACAGCCTTGAGAAACTAAAATCATCTTGAACCAAAGAAGCATGGTAGCAACTATCTTATTAGATCTAAGTGTGGCCTTCAATGCGGTAGATCATTCCATGCTGATTCAAAGGAGTTCTGAAGTGGGTATTGAATACTGAAGAGTAGGACCTTTGAGGTGCTTCACCAGTCCTGGTATTCTGATACCCTTCCTTTGAGCTGTGAGGGGCCAGGGGGCTTCTCTTTGAGCCCCTCCCTTTTCAATCTATATATGAACCCTCTGGCTGAAATTGTTTACTCTTTTGGGTTGTCTTTGGTCTCATATGCAGATGGCACCAGCTGGTGTTTTCCATCCCTCCTGATTCCAATTCTGACCCTCTCACTCTGTTCCCCTGTCTACAGGGAGTGGCCAGATGGATGGCAAATTGTAAGCTTAAGCTCAATGAAGATAGGACTGAGGTCAGGGTATTGGGCAATAATGCCATCAGGATGACTTCTGCTTTTCCCTTTGATTGTTTGGCAAGTCTCTTTCCTCCCAAAGGGGCAATAAAAAGCCTGTGGTTCTGGATGTATTTGAGCCTGACTATGGAGCACCACGTCAACAAATCGTATGCCACCTGTTTTGGTGTTTTAAGACTCCTAAGAAAGGTTTTGAAATCACTACCTTTTTTTAGCAAGAAGATTTATTGTCCAGGCTTTGTCATCGCCTGGATTATGGTAATGCCCTCTAGCTCAGCTCTCCCCGATTGGAGTTGAAAAGGCTTCAAGCAATTCAGAAGAAGGCTGCTCAACTTTTTATGAATCTCCCAAGGAGGCAATCTGCTAGGTGGGCTTTGTAAGATTTCCAGTGGCTGCCAGTTGAACAGTGGATTCAACTTAAAGCACTTTGCATCTTGCACAGGTCTAATCACAACACTGGGTCCACTCTACTGAAATTGTTGACCACCCCTTACATCTCAGGTATCGTACTCAGATCCTCAAATGGCCCTCCTGCTGCAAGTGCTAAAGGTGAAAGAAGCCAGTTGGGCAGGGCAGTCATTCTTGTATCAAGACCCTCGACTCTGGAATTCTCTTCCATTGGAAATGTGTCTTTTGTGTTCAATTAATGTTTTTGTCACAAGGCTGTTAAAATCTGGCTTTATTCCTTGTAACATCCAGGTTTAGTTCCTGTTAGACCTGACAGACTTACGGTGGTCACCCCTCACTTTTTGCCTGCCTCCCTCCACTTTTTTGACACCGTTTCTTCTGGTTTTAGGACTCTGCGCTCTTTACCACTGCTAACCAGTGCTAAAGTGCATATACTCTCTCCCTAAAAACATGGTGACATTGCTTCATACCCAATTGGCTTTTTTAATCTACTTGGAAGTCCCCAGTAAAGTGCACTACATGTGCCCAGGGCCTGTAGATGAAATGCTAATAGTGGGCCTGCAGCACTGTTTGTGCCACCCACATAAATAGCCCCTTAACCATGCCTCAGGCCTGCCATTGCAAGGCCTGTGTGTGCAGTTTCACTGCCACTTCGACTTGGCATTTAAAAGTACTTGCCAAGCCTTAAACTCTCCTTCTGCTACATATAAGTCACCCCTAAGGTAGGCCCCAGGTAACCCATAGGGCAGGATGCTATGAAGGTAAAAGACAGGACATATACCTGTGTAGTTTATATGTCCTGGGAGCGTAGAACTCCTAAATTCGTTTTACACTGCTGTGAGGCGTGCTCCTTTGATAGGCTAACTGTCCACCTGTGAAGAACAAAATTTATAGGTTGTCAGACAAAGTGAGGTCCAGCATCAAGGATGAAGTTTCCAAGATGCTAGCTCTTGGGGTGATAGAGAAGTCCAGTAGTCCCTGGTCCAGCCCAGTGGAGTTGGTTCCCAAGTCTGCTGCTCCTGGTGCCAAGCCTGATCTTAGGTTCTGCGTGGCCTACTGGGGTCTCAACTCTGTCACAAAGACAGATACTCACCCCATCCCCGAGCTGATGAGCTCGTAGATAGGCTCATCGCTGCCAAGTTCCTTAGTACCTTTGACCTCACGTCAGGGTACTGGCAGATCGCCCTGACTAAAGGGGCTCAAGAGAGATCCACTTCCTCTACTCCTGAGGGCCTTTACCCTTTTAGAGTAATGCCCTTTGGATTGAAAAATGCCCCTCTACCTTCCAACGGTTGGTTAACGGGGTCCTAGCTTGCAAAGAAGCCTTTTGCACAGCCTACCTAGACGACATTGCCACCTACAGTTCAAGCTGGGAGGAACACCTGCTCCACCTCAAGGAGGTGCTTCAAGCCATACAACAGACAGGCCTGACCATCAAGGCCAGTAAGTGCCAGATTGGGCAGGGTTCCGAGGTGTACTTGGGACACCTAGTAAATGGTGTCAAGGTGCAGCATCTCCAGGCCAAAATTGAAACTATCAAGGTCTGGCAACCACCTAGAACCCAAACGGAGGTGGGAGACTTCTTAGGCCTCAAAGAATATTACCGCAGATTTGGTAAGGGATATGTCACCAAGGTAGCCCCCTTAACATAGCTGACATCCAAGAAGCAACCTAGGTTGATGAATTGGACAGAGGCTTGTCAGAAAGCCTTTGACTCCCTGAAGGAAGCCATGTGCACGGCCCCGGTGCTCAAGGCACCTGACTACTCCAAGGAGTTTATTGTGCAGACGGACGCTTCAGAGCATGGCATAGTGGCAGTTCTAGCACAGCTAAATGAGGAGGGCCTAGACCAATTGGTATTCTTTATTAGCAGAAGGCTATTACCACTGGAACAGAGGTGTAGTGCTGTTGAGAGAGAAGCATTTGCTGTGGTCTGGGCAGTGAAGAAGCTGAGACCATACCTGTTTGGGACTCACTTCTGGGTTGAGACAGACGAGGGACGAAAATCCTCAACTCTTGAGGTGGTCCATTTGCCTAAAGGGGATGGACTTCACGGTGGAGCATCGCCCAGGGATTGAGCACGCCAATGCTGATGGTCTCGCCAGATACTTACACCTTAGCAATGAGAGCTCCGAGGAGGTTGGGTAGCTCTCCGCACTTTCAGCTGGGGGAGAAAACACATGTTAGACCTGACAGCCTTAGGGTGGTCACCCTTAACTTTTTGCCTGCCTTCCTCCACTTTTTGGACACTGTTTTTGCTGGTTTTAGGACTCTGCACACTTTACCACTGCTAACCAGTGCTAAAGTGGATATGCTCTCTCCCTTAAAACATGGTGACATTGGTTCATACCCAATTGGCTTATTTAATCTACTTGTAAGTCCCCAGTAAAGTGCACTACATGTGCCCAGGGCCTGTAGATTAAATGCTACTAATAGGCCTGCAGCACTGATTGTGCCAACCACGTAAGTAGCCCCTTAACCATGCCTCAGGCCTGCCATTGCAAGGGTGGTGTGTGCAGTTTCACTTCCAATTCCACTTGGCATTTAAAAGTACTTGCTATGCCTTAAACTCCCCTTTAGCTATATATAAGGCACCGTTAAGGTAGGCCCTAGGTACCCATAGGGCAGGGTGCTATGTGAGCAAAAGGCAGGACATATTCCTGTGTAGTTCATATGTCCTGGGAGTGTAGAACTCCTAAATTAATTTTACACTGCTGTGAGGCCTGCTCCTTTCATAGGCTAACATTAGGGCTACCCTCATATACTGTTTGAGTGGTAGATTCTGATCTGAAAGGAATAACAAGGTCATATTTAGTATGGCCAGAATAATAATACAAAATCCAGCTGACTGGTGAAGTTGGATTTAATATTACTATGTTAGAAATGCCACTTTTAGAAAGTGAGCATTTCTCTGCACTTAAATCCTTCTGTGCCTTACAATCTACGTCTGGCTGGTTTACTTGACAGCTTGTGCATTCCACTTAGACAACCCCAAACATAGGATGCTCAGTTACATCTGCACACATCTGCATACTGAATGGGCATTCCTGGGCTGGGAGGGTGGAGGGCCTGACACTTACATTTGAAAGGACAGTGGCCTGCCCTCATACAATGGACTGCCAAACTCCCTACTGGGACCCTGGCAGATAGGATGGAACTGAAAGGGGATCTGGTTCACTTCTGAGCCACTCTTTGAAGTCTCCACCACTTCAAAGGCACACTTGGGTATTTAAACAGGGCCTCTGACCCTACCAACTCAGACACTCTGGACAAGATACCACTGGTGAAAAAACTCTGAACCAGAACCTATAACCTGCCAAGAGGAACTGCCTGGCTTCCCAAAGGACTCACCTGACTGCTTTTCTGCAAAGTACTGCTGCCCTGCTGTTGCCCTGTTGCCTTGCTGCCCTCTGGCTCTGCTGAGAAGTGCTCTTCAAGGGCTTGGATAGAGCTTGTCTCCTGTTCCTTGAAGTCTGAAGGCCAAAAAGACTTCATCCTGCAAAGTACTACTTGTGCAGTGAAAATTTGACGCACAGCCTGACATAACCTGCATCGCAGTGAGAAAATCACTGCACGCCGAACCTGAACGATGCAGCCTGGCTCCCCAAGAGGAGATTGACGCAGTGTTGCAACCTGAACTTCGACGCACGGCCCACTGGATTAATGCATAGCTGAGCCAGAATGACGCTGCCCGACTTCCTGCGAGAAGAATCGATGCAGCGCCTGCCATGTGACAGAAATTTCCCTGCATTGCCCAAGGGATCAACGCAGCTCCTGTAACTTCGTCCTGCACGCCCAGTATTTCTCTGCATCGTCCCTGGGGCACCTGGAAGCCTTGCAACCCGAAGAAGATCCAAGTCAGCGCACCGGAAATCAACGCAAAGCCTTTCCTGTGTGGAAAATTATCGATGCATCATCTCTGTGCACCCAGAGAAACTAAAGAACGCCTCCTCGTTTTCCATGCATCTCCTCCTCTGCGGTTCCTTGCCGTGAATTTGAACGCAAACCAGGTACTTTGTGCTTGCAAGAGACACTTGTTGCTTTTTAAAGACTAAAGACTCCTTCTCCAAAGTGATATCTTAAAGTGTACTCATTTTGACCTGCATTTAACCAGATAACTATTATATATTTTTCTAAACACTGTGGTGTATTTTTGTGGTGTTATACTGTGTTATTGCATTAGTTATTACACAAATACTTCACACATTGCCTTCTAAGTTAAGCCTGACTGATCATTGCCAAGCCACTAGAGGGTGGGCACAGGATAATTTGGACTGTGTGTGACTTACCCTGATGAGAGTGAGGGTCCTTGCTTGGACAGGGGGTAACCTGACTGCCAACCAAAGACCCCATTTCTAACAGTTCTCTTGTTTGATTCTTGCCCCAGGGCTCAGAGGCCTTCTGGTAGAAGTGTGCTATACAAGGACCCATAGAATAGAATACAATAGAATAGAAATGAATAGAACAGAACTGAATAGAATAGAATAGTATGGATTAGAATGGAATTGAATGGAACAGAATAGAAGTAAGATTGTGTATTTGCATCTAGAAAGTGTATTTAATTATAGGGATAAGGCATGAATTGTAACAAGTTCACTGGGGACAGGTTGCAGTTAAACCAAATTGATTTTTTCAGCAACTGATGACGTGTTTCAGACAACAGTGGCATGATCAGAAAAAGGTTCTGTAACCCCATATGTGCAGTGCACAAGTTGAGAAATAAAAACATATTTAAGAAAACTGAGATAAAAATAGGCACCATATTGAAGTTGTCATCAACTAGAGAGAAAGTACACTAAATCAACAACTGTGAATAGTAGAGCCATAATGCCTGGCAGAAAGGTATATGCAACTTTCAATTTAAGAATTGAGGTGGTCAGTCTATAGTCTGCGGTATCATAAATGTGTAAATTAGTACCAGTATATAGCACATAGAAAAATCACCATTGCAAATTCACTTGTAGACTTGCTACACTGGAAATGAATATATACAACATTCATCTCCCTAAACCATGGAGAAACTCAGTGTAGATGGCCCACACCAAACCCCATGAATAGGGGGTGGTATATGGTATATTTGTAAATGTATAATAAGTGAAAGAAACACACAGAGGTTCATGGTAATGTCTGAACCAGTGCCAACATATAGAAAACTGTGAAAAAATGCAAGTGTGTTTAAGGTGGAAAACAATGAAGTTTTTCGAAATTTAGAGGAAAAAAGTCAGTCATGTAGAGTCCCAAAGGGAAAGACAAGGAACATCTCACCCAAGTGGGCAAGACTCAGGAGATCAAGTGTATTGCAAGTGATTGTAAAACCATTTATGGTAATGTCTCAACTGGTGTCAACGTGTCTCCAACTGTCAGAAAATGCAAGTGTTTTTCAATAGAAAACAGGCTATGTGGAACTCCTGTTCTGCCATGAAATAACATTCATATAATGGCATTAGACAGATCATGATACATGAAGCCAAAGTGGGACACTGCTCTAATAGTGAAAATCATCTAAATTTAGACCAAAAACATCAATCATTTAAAGTAACAAATGGCATGACAAGAAACATTGTGCCCAAGTTGTCAAGACACAGGGGATCAAATGTTGGAAATCACCCTACTGGAACAAATAATACCATAATTTGAAATCATCCAGATGGATGCCCTGTGTAAAAAACAAAACTCTTAACAGTGCAAGAACAAGAACACCCAGGACCAGGTTGAGAAAAAGGCGCAGTAGGCAACACTAAAACATTTGTGACATTCTCTTCCTTTCTTCCTACAATAAACCAGAACACATGTGCATATTAAAAACATATCACAAAAAAGATTTCAGCTGGTAACCTGTAATACACCAACAAGATGTACACCAGTAAATAGAAATAATGATACATTACTCATCTCCTAAATGTACCCTCAACTTTTCTTCAGTACTCTGCTTTGTTGGAACCTTCATCTCAAGGTCTGCAATGTACTTGGATTCTTTCCTTCTGAGTATCAAATTCCTGTTTTTACCCCTACTATTGTATGGAACATGTTTTATGGCAAAGTAGGTAAGTTTTGACCTGTCTTTGAACTGTTCATCACCAAAGTGTCAAGCTACAGGATACTGTTGCTGAAGCAGATATGATAATTAAAGTTTTTAATAAGTGTTTATGCATTTTGAATAATAATAATAAATTATAGAGGAAAACAATGTAGAAAAATAATGTGCACGTTCAAAAATGTGCCCACTGAGAGTGGCTGCTAGAACTAACTAATTATACTAAAGTGACTAACAATATGTGAAAATGTTGAAAATGTGTAATAAATATGTAATAATATGTCATATTGAGCTATATAAGGTATGTTTTGCATTATATTGAAGAGCTAACTTTGCCGAAGTTATGGCCTAGTTTTGCCTAGTTTTGCCAGGCATCATGCAGAAGCTAAATAATCATGCAATGTAGAAGAGCTGATGCATTGAACTGACCCTGAACCTCTTGTGTTAATAAAATTTGCCTAGCTAGAATATTCTGCAATGAACCGACGGACAGGAGATGAGGGACTAGGATATGTATCCAATTCAGTGTAAAGCAGACAAGATGTACTTTCCCAGGACTCAAACAATATAGACACTGACTGGAGAAGAAGATGCAACATTTTCGATACCTGATGAGTCGGATGATGAGGACATCGTACAGTGAAACAATCGACACCCTGAGAACGGCGAAATATTAGAATTCATAGATTTGTAAAATTAAAATCATTGGCTAGCATCATATAGGGTGATTATTTTACCAATTAGGAATTAGGGGATGGACTGGGTAACTTTATTATAATATTGTGACAAGGAGACAACTTCAGATGCTAGAGGGAGAACTGATCAGGGAGGGATTCAAGAGATTCAAGATTCTGTCATTGGGCTCATGCTCTTGAGAACCTGGTGCTGATCAATTGATGACCGGAAGAGGAAGACTGACTTTGTTGCTGATCCATACCGTTGATAGGTAGCTATGACAGTGTGATTGATTGACTTTTGTGCCTTTTCTTTCTAGGTACCAACTGCACTGTTTTCATAGTTTTTCTCCTAGCTAGATGTTTTCCCAAATTCATGTTCTAAATTGTTTCCCGATGAAGTCCCACATGCTAATGCTATTCTATGTTAGGTAGGGTTTCCCCTTCAGAGACGTTGACATATATGGTGACAAATGATTGATGGACTTATTTGCTGAACTCTGTTATTCATGTTAACATATTTATCGTTATTGGATTATGTTGAGGCGTTAGAACGCATCTCAAGTTCTGATTAGGCTATGTTATTGGTGGTCACTTATGAATTGATCTTGAGTGAATTAAATAAAGTTTGAATTAACCTTAAGACTTAGCATTGTAACAAACAGGGAACTAAAATTGCTAAAACATATAATTGAGTTGTAGTTATTCATGAGATGTTGATGCTATTCACAGATGATTAATGTTTTGCTTATTGGTTATTGGTTTGTGTATTAATTTGTGATGTTCATCAATTACTACATAGCTAGGATACTTCATGCAAATCAAAAGGTTCATCGACCTATACAGGTCCTCTTGTAACTAAGGACCAGATGCGCTAACACTGTGGATCTCCCTTGTCTATAGCTCTCATGGGTTCCAGAATCCTTTTCTTAAAAGCACATATCATACTGCCCACTTACATCTTATTACTGGGGCATTCTGGAAGTAGGCCTCATACTAAGAGATACAGGTCAAGAATTGTGTGATTTTCTTGGTCCCTCCACCATACAGTACATCAGATATCTTTCTACTCTTACCATTGCACAGGCTTTGCATCCTTCATAGTGGGAAACGGAAACGTCTTTGGGCGTTTGGCCCATGGTGGTGGTGTTAGTTGTAAAATTGTTGTGAAATAATACATCCTTTAGTGAACGACCCTTCCTATATTTGATACCTGGTCTTTCTTCGCGAACACCAGCTGGCACATATATAATCCTTCTCAGTAGTGTCATCTGGGATCACAGACACTGGTATTGGAGCATGGCCGCCATCAAGATAGTGCAGATCAAGTGTGTGATTACCCTTCTGTAGTCTTTATCTGAGATGAAGGGTTTCACTTTGTGCAGCAGGGCTAGTTTGCTCCTGTCACTGATTCAGGCGGATCTTGTCAGGACTCTGATAGGGGCACCCCTTGAGTTCACAGAATATCTCCCTAGGAGGTAGTGTACCGAAGCAGAAGAGCAGCTAAAGGCATACACAGGAAAAGGACAGCTGTGGTAAGGCACAGAAAACACATAGTGAAGGCAGAGCAACCTTAGTGTGAACAAACGGGGAACAGATCAGTAATGGACAAACACACTGGGGTTACCACTAAGGCTGTACACAGGGTAAGGCTCAGACCTTTCCACAGCAACAGGGAACGTCAAAGCCTCTGTGCAGATTACTCTCACAGATAGTCACCCCTCAAGCCCCATAGAAATGAGGCAGAAGAAGTGATTCTGTCTCTGGACCCTTAGTGCACAAACAAGGATTGTACTTACATACATGAGGCAAGCCCTTGTGGGTCCAGCTGGAAGCACAGTGGCAATTCCTGGAGAACAGAAATAGCACACTGTCACTGTTAGGCACTAAAGAGTACATAAAACACTAGACAACTGATGAAGGCTGGAATTGCCTCCTGGAAACCAGGAGGCAACCCTAGTACAAATGAAAGCACTTCTACACAGGTGAGGACTGTAGTACATTTACCAGACATGATAACCCCAGAGGAAACAGAAACAGAAGGAACAAACTAGGAGGCAAAGGCAGGAACAGGGAACAGGCTCAGGCTGAAGCAAAGGCAGAAACAGGGCTGGCAAAACAGGGGGCAGGGTCCGGCTGGAACAAGCGGAACAGGACTGGGAAATAGAGAGCAGGCTCGGGCTGGAACAAGCAAGAACAGGACTGGAATACAGGGAGCTGGAACAAACAGATTCAGGACTTGGAAACAGAGAGCAGGTTCAAGCTGAAGCATTGAAGGAATGGGACTGAAAAGCAGTGCGCAGGCTCTGACTGAAAAAAGCAGGAACAGGGCTGAGAAATAGGGAGCAGACTCTGGCTGAAACTAGCAGGAACAAGGCTGAGAAACAGAGAACAGGTTCAGGCTGAAGAAGAACAGGAACAGGACTGGAACACAATCCAATAAGGGGTCTGGTACACAAAGGAATCAAACTCCAATGCACGACGAGGAGCTTCAGGGAAAGGCAGCTTATAATCAGTTCCAGGCAGTAGCAAGCCCAGGGCAGAGTCACGTGGCCGGGCTGCACAAGATAGGTCACAGGTGTGTGCAGTTTCACTCTCTCACAAGTCCTGGAGGGGAGAATCCAGTATAAAGAAACAACCAGATTTTTTCCCATAGGAAGCAATGGACAGAAGATTACAGGCCTTACCGACTACCAGGCAGCGCATTATGGGACCTGAAGTCCATCGGAGCAAATGCAGTTCTTCTATAGCATGCCATATCGAAAACGGAAGCAAACAGGGGTCAGAAAAGGACTCTGGTGAGTATTAATGATGATTCCCAGTCCGTTTACATTGCTCCCCAGAGATGGAACGGCAGAGTCGTAACAGCGTCAGGCAGTCGCCATGCTGTGCATGATGTATTTTTAAAAGCAGAAGGTTGCTTCAATATGGAATTCTAGGGACCTATCACTGCTAATCAAACAAGAGTCAAAGTTGTAAAAAATAATTTCATTGTGATATCCTTGGGCCTGGTGTTGCTTGTTAATGTCAGTGATGAAGACAATCTCTGTTTTGTGGGTTCAGCTTTAAATGGGCATTTCACATCAAGATTTCAATGGTGGTATAGTAGTTGTTGAGTTCGGAAATGTCATGGTCCAGTGTGACCTTTAGGGAAAGCATTGGCATCGCCCACTTACTTGTGGATGCTAGCCAGCATTGCTTGTTAATGTCAGTGACTCACAGCTGTCCATATAGATGATACAAATCACACACAAAGAATGGAGCCTTTGACATGCTGCAAATTACTAGGATGTGCTTGAAGCTGGATAAATGCTTTTAACCAGCTGGATTCTGTTCTTTAGGTAAGGTTTGAAAAAGTAAGCATTGTTCCTTTGAATTTCATTTAATGAGACAAAGTATCAAGTGGTGGACAGTGGTCAATAGTGTAGACTACAGTGACAACATCTATCATGGACAGAAGGCATAATTCTACATTATCTGTATTGTCCTAGGTATTGTCAGTAACTCTAAAGTTCAATGTTTCTATGCTGCATTGTATCCTGAAGTCAGATTACATTCCTGCACAAATTAGAGTGCCTTGATTCTGTCAGAAAGTTTGATAGTAATCACTTTCTCAATGATTGTGCTCAGAATGAAAAATGGGTGCTTGGTCAATAGTTTATAACAAACAAAATGTTATAGGATGAAATGGTTTGCTTACTCTCAGCTACTGAAAATTAATCCAGACAATGTCCATTAAATCCAAGTTCAGTTTTTTAAAGATTGTTGAATAAGGGATTGAGAGCATTTAGAAAGGTGCAATGACATATATAGATGATGTGAGGTACGGGTGTGAATTCTTCATCAAATACTCCCTCCATGATAATAGAGGAAATTACATCTTTGTATTAGATGGCTTTCAGGGACTGCAGTAAGGAAGTCAGGTCTTCTGCAAAGGTGGTGTTGAAAGTGGACCATTTGTGGCCATCGTAGTGGATCATTGTAACATCATGATAAAAGTTTATGAGGGTGAACTGTTGAGGATTTTGTGAATCCTGAACCTATTTTCATTGTGATGCACTACTCCTATGAGTGGGTGGGTGCTGGGATTTCCAAAGGAACCAAGTTGTTTTTGATGAATTTGAAGACTGATTGTTTGATGCCTTCCAGGTGGTCTTTGGTAGTAGGGAGCTTTTTTACTCCATAATAAGCTCCTTGCAAGAGCTGCAGAGTTTTTCTTGCAGATCATGATCATCTCAATTTTTTCATGACATCTAATAATGTGCTAGTTATTGATGATGTCTAAGTTGGTACAGGTCGCTTTTTAGGTCCTAATGAAGGGATTCAACAACAATGTTTGCGTCTTTGGGTCTAATGAGGCAGTCCTTTTAAAGAATATTTTGATAGAAGTCTGCAAAGGAAAATGTTCCATTCATACTGAGGTGTCCACAGTTGGTGGGAGAAGGTTAGGAGATGTGTGGATGGTGGTGGTAGCATGGTTGGACCACTTACGTGTGATAAAGAGAGACAGATGTGGACAAGAAGGCAGTGCCCAGGGTACTTCAGTTACTGTGGGTTGGGTAATACTTGAGATATTGTTCATAGTTTTAGCAGGTGTATTGCCTGACAGGTCGAAGTCATCTATGAAAAAAGGAAATGCTTGGATTATGCCAGAGAGTGTGTTTAGTGTGGTGGTAAACTGTCACTTTATTGGTTTCATTTCTAGGAGTCATTGTAGAAATGAAAGTGCTTGTTTAAAATAAGTAGATAAAAACATACTATGGCAAATCACTTTTACGATAAAACAATTTAAAAATAGCTACAGTATAATCAATCAAACATACTAGTAGGCTAAAATACCAAGCTAAAACTTGAAAGGTTGATCTAAATATAAAGTAACAGCATCTTA
This sequence comes from Pleurodeles waltl, assembly GCF_031143425.1. Classification (NCBI taxonomy): domain Eukaryota; kingdom Metazoa; phylum Chordata; class Amphibia; order Caudata; family Salamandridae; genus Pleurodeles; species Pleurodeles waltl. Next base: position 910,170,618 of record NC_090438.1, on the reverse strand, counting down.
ATCATTGTTAGAAAATAAAATATAATTATTTATCCTGTTGAACCTTATCTACTGCCCCAATTAACATTCAGGCCCTCATTTTTCCTTTGGCACTCTTTTTACAAGACTGCCAATGCTGCGGCCACCAGAAGACCGCCATTGCTGCCGGTTTTCCGAACCACCATATTATGAGTTCTGACGGATTTCCGCCACATTTTGGGTAGAAATCCTCCAGTAGTTGTGCTGGCGGTCGAAGGAGCATGGGCGGTTCCACCACCGGCCCCAGCCAGCCAAAAGGACTCCACCAGCCGTATTACAACCTGTAATACAACCTGGCGGTGCCCTGATGGCGTGGCGCTGCCAGCAGTGGAAGCGCCCGTTCCCTGCCTGATGACCTCCTCCCCAGGCAAGGTAAGTTGGGTTTCTGACACGGGAGGGGGCGGAAGGGAGGGGGGTGTTGTGTGTACGTGTGTGAGTGGGTGTCATCAGCATGTGTGAATTTTAGTGTGTATGCATGTTTGCATGAGTGTGTATATGCGTGTGTGTGTATATGTGTGTGTATGCGTGAGTGTATGCATGTGTGTATGAGTGTGTATGTGTTGCTGAATGTGTGTATAAATGTTGAAATGAATGTGTGTATGAATGTTGAAGTGAATGCATGTATGAATGTTCAAGTGAATCCGTGTATTGATGCTTGTGAGTGAATGCATGTATGGATGCTTGTGAGTGAATGTGTGTATGGATGCTTGTGAGTGAATGTGTGTATGGAAGCTTGTGAGTGAGTGTGTGTATAGATGCTTACGAGTGAATGTCTGTATATCAGTGTTGGTGAATGAGTGTATGAGGGATGCATGAATGAATGTTTGCAGGGTGTGTGTGGGTGCCTGTGGTTGTCTGTGTGCGTGTATGCGGATGGTGGGGGGAGGGGGCGCTGTACTAAAAGTGGAGGTGGGGGAGGGGGCAATGTTCTGGTGGGTGGGTGGAGGGTTCTGGTATGGAGGGAGAATGGGAGGATATTGGGCTTGCTGGGGAGGGTGGGAGAGTCATCTGCCGGTGACAGGAAAGAAATTTCCCATCAACGGTAGCCTTTCTGTAGGAGGCTGGCCTGGCTTGTAGTGGGTACCTTGGGTACTTACACCTTATACCAGGTCCACTTATCCCTTATTAGTGAAATGTAATAGTGTTCTAGCAGATTAGGCTGTTAGAGGTAGCTGTAGCAGAGCAGCTTAGGCTGAACTAGGAGACATGCAAAGCTCCTGCAATACCACCATAGTTACACAGTACTTTTACACAATAAAAAACAATACTCAGTGTTACCAAAAATAAAGGTAGTTTATTTTAGTGACACAAGGCCACAAATATCTTAGAGGCAATACTCCTTCTGGAGGTAAGTATTATACACAATATATACACTAGAGACCAAAATCAGGTAAGTAAATAGTCACAGAATAGTACAAACAACAGAGAATACCATAGAATGAAATAGGAAGAAAAAGGCCAAGGGGCAACACAAACCAAATACTAAGAAAGTGGAATGCGAATCACGAATTCCCCCTAGGCAAGTGTAGTGTGTACAGGGTCACTGAAAGTGTAAGAAAAAGGTGAGTAAAATACCCCACCCCAGAGCCCAGGAAAGTAGGAGTAAAGTACTGGAAGTTTCCTGATGACACACTACAAGCCGTGATAAGAGTTATTACAAGAACCAAGCAGGACTGTAAGCAATAAATGCTGGATTCCCGGACCTGAAGACCTGTAAAGAAAGGAGACCATGTCTAGAAGTCACAGAAGATTCCAGGAAGGACAGGAGCCCCTGCCAACCTAGAAGATGGTGCAAAAGAGGATTCTCTGGTTGTAAGAAGTCTGCAAAAGAGCACCAAAGAAGATGGCTGTGGGTTCCTGCATGATGCAAAGGATGTCCTACATGGAGATGTTGGATGCAGGTGCGCTGCAGTGCTGGATTCATCCAACAAGCCTTGGTTCAAGCAATGTCGAGGTTTATGTCAAAATGGCGCTGCCTGGACCCAGGTGGAACCTGGGGGCCTCAACTCAGACTGAGGAGGCAGAGGGGTCTCCCAAAACTCGAGGGAACCCAGAGATGACCAGGCAGCACCCACGGAAGTCCCAGGACATGGGGACAAAGAATGTGCAAATTACCATTGCTGCAGCACTACAAAAGAAGGTCCCACTCCGCCGGAGAAAACTCAATCAGTTGTGCATCACAGGATAGAGTGCTGGGGACCTGGGCCAGGCTATGCATGAAGGATTCTTGCAAATAGTGCACAGAGGCCCCAGGAGGAGAAGATGACGTGATGCACCGGGGTACTGTAGGAAATAGCGAAGGCAAGCTCTTACCTACTCCAAATTTGGACATCTGGACCTCCGGACAGTCTTTGTTGAAGGGGTGGACCATCTGTGTTCCAGGGAGCATGAGAGGAGTCCATGAGAGGAGTCCCAGAGAACTGGTCGTCATCTTAGAAGGTGCCTGCTGGAGCAGGGAAGTGACCAGTCACTCCACTGGAGATTTCTTCGGTCCTTCTGGTGCAGGGTGAAGAAAGGGAGTCCGCAGAGCGTGCACACCTTGGAAACTGTTGCAGTTGCTGGCTGGAGCTGACGTTGCAGATTCACATTAGCCTTTCTGGACATTTTGTTGCAGTTACAGCGGTTCCTGGAGCAGTCTGTGGTTGATCCGCTTGTCAGAGGATGAAGCAGGAGTTGCAGAGGATTCCTGGTGGAAACTTGCAAGATGAATCTGAAGAGGAACCCACAGGAGAGACCCTAAATAGCCCTGTAGGGGGGTTTGGCTACCTAACCAGGTATGCACCTATCAGGAGGGGTCTCTGACATCACCGACTGGCACTGGCCACTCAGAGATCTCCAGAGTGCCCCCACACCTTGGAAAACAAGATGGCTAATGCTAGGGACACACTGGAGGAGCTCTGAGCACCACCCCTGGGGTGGTGATGGACAGGGGAGTGGTCACTCCCCTTTCTTATGTCCAGTTTTGTGCCAGAGCAGGGACTGGGGGTACTTGAACTGGTGTAGACTGGCTTTTGCAAGGAGGGCACCATCTTTACCCTTCAAAGCCTTTCCAGAGGCTCTGGGAGGCTCCCCCTCCCAAGCCTGTCACAAAAATGACCAAAGGGAGAGGGTGTAACATCCTCCTCCCAAAGGAAATGCTTTGTTCTGCCTTCCTGGGACTGAGCTGCTCGGACCGCAGGAGGGCAGAACTCTGTCTGTGAGGTGGCAGCAACTGTAGCTGCAGTGCAAGCCTCAGAGAGCTCCTTTGGCAGTCCTGGGGGTCCATGGTGGAGCCCCCAGGATGCATGGGATTGGTTCCCCAATACCAGATTTGGAATTGGGGGACAATTCCATGATCTTAGACACCTCACATGGCCATATTTGGAGTTACCATTGTGAAGCTACATATAGTTATTGACCTAAATGTAGTTCACATGTGTAATGGTATTCCCGCACTCATGAAGTCCGGGGAATTGACCCTGGACAGCGTGGGGGCACCTTTGCTAGTGCAAGGGTGCCCTCACACTTAGTAACATTGCAACTAGCCTTCAGTAAATGAAGGTTAGACATATAGGTGACTTCTAAGTTACCTAAGTGCAGTGAAAATGGCTGTGAAATAGTGTATACACTATTTCACGCAGGCTGCATTGGCAGTCCTGTGAAAGGGTTTGTCTGAGCTCCTTATGGGTGGCGAAAGAAATGCTGCAGCCCATAAGGATCTCCTGGAACCCCAATGCCCTAGGTACCTAGGTACTATATACTAAGGACTTTAAAGGGGGGGTGGGTCCAGTATGCCAATTGGAATTGGTAAATGAAATCACTAAACTATAGTGACTAATTTGGAAGCAGAGAAAGCATAAGCACTGAGGTTCTGGTTAGCAGAAAATCAGTGACACAGTTAAGCTCTATTGCCAACACACACGTTAGGCCACAAACTATGAGCACTGGGGTCCTGACCAGCAGGATCCCAGTGAGAAAGGAAAAACGAACTGACATACCGGTAGAAATTGGGGGTAACATGGCAAGAATTTTTTTATTTCTCTACACTTTCCACCAGTGTTTTCATGGCGGTGCTACCTCCGCAGAAACCCTGGTGGAAAGAGGACTCCTATTACCGCCAGCAGTCTTCATTGGACCGCCAGGTCGGTGATGCTACTCTCCGGCTTGGCAGGTCCACTGCCCTGATAGCACAGGCGGGGATGTGGCAGGTTGCAGAGGCCAACCCGCCACCCTCATAATGTGGTGGTCTTTACTGCCGGCCCGTCGGTGGTAAGACCTCCACCGTGGCCCTGGCAGTCAGAAGACATCCAGGGTCATAATGAGGGCCTCAGTCTTTAATTTCTTGGTGGGTAGATCAACAAAGTATAAAAAACACGCACAAAGCTTAGGAATTGACTTTGATTAAATAAGTGTATTGCTATAGTAATAATACATTTTAGATTTCTTTAAATGGCTGCTTAACGTCTGTACTCTTAGATAAGCCAGTCATTGGTTCCAACTGCATCTTTCTACTAGCATGCATATCAGCATTGTTAATTCACTTTTCTCCTGCACAGCAACTTCTACCACAATAGTGTCTTTTTTAGAACTCTGCTCTTGTGTCGCAACTTATGTGCATGATAAAATTGCCTCTTTACTGGACATGTTGCAGTCTTCACCTCGCGAATTAGATACTCAGGTCCAGGTTTACCAACTTGTCATGCAACACAGAGTACCAACCAAAGTACATGCGCTATGTGAAAAGGAGAGAGCAGAACAGTGCTGTATTTTTTAAGATATGCCATTGTTTTCATTTCTCCCTGTGCTGAAGAAATGTAGACTGCAATGCCCCAGTGTAGACACCCTTGCACTGTAGTGCAAGAGTGTTTGTCACTTTTGAGCCATACTACAAGGGAGTGTGTGATGTCAAGCATAGGTCCAGTACAAAACACCATGCTTAGACATAGATTAACATGTTCCCCCTTTGTAAGTGTGCTGCATTCTAATGCACGCATGCAAAGTAAGAAAGGTATGAAGAAATAAAAACATTTCTCATAGAGGTGGTATTTTTTGGTACAAAGCCCTGTCTACAAATTTGAGTAGATAAGAATTTATTTTAAAACTCATGAGTGGTTACATGGCTTATCCACTTTACCCAAAGTAAAGCAAAGTAGTGCTTAGCAAAACTTTGCATTACTTTAAGGCTACTTGTAGGAGGCTGGACTGGCTTGTAGTGAGTACCAAGGGGTACTTGCACCTTGCACCAGGCCCAGTTATCCCTTATTAGTGTATAGGGTGTCTAGCAGCTTAGGCTGATAGATAATGGTAGCTTAGCAGAGCAGCTTAGGCTGAACTAGGAGACGTGTGAAGCTACTACAGTACCACTTAGTGTCATATGCACAATATCATAAGAAAACACAATACACAGTTATACTAAAAATAAAGGTACTTTATTTTTATGACAATATGCCAAAGTATCTTAGAGTGTACCCTCAGTGAGAGGATAGGAAATATACACAAGATATATATACACAATAGCAAAAATATGCAGTATAGTCTTAGAAAACAGTGCAAACAATGTATAGTTACAATAGGATGCAATGGGGAAACATAAGGATAGGGGCAACACAAACCATATACTCCAAAAGTGGAATGCGAACCACGAATTGACCCCAAACCTATGTGACCTTGTAGAGGGTCGCTGGGACTATTAGAAAATAGTGAGAGTTAGCAAAATAACCCTCCCCAAGACCCTGAAAAGTGAGTGCAAAGTGCACTAAAGTTCCCCTAAGGACAAAAGAGTCGTGTTAGAGGAATAATGCAGGAAAGACACAAACCAGCAATGCAACAACTGTGGATTTCCAATCTAGGGTACCTGTGGAACAAGGGGACCAAGTCCAAAAGTCACAAGCAAGACGGAGATGGGCAGATGCCCAGGAAATGCCAGCTGCGGGTGCAAAGAAGCTTCGACTGGACAGAAGAAGCTGAGGTTTCTGCAAGAACGAAAAGGGCTAGAGACTTCCCCTTTGGTGGACGGATCCCTCTTGCCTTGGAGAGTTGTGCAGAAGTGTTTTCCCGCCGGAAGGACGCCAACAAGCCTTGCTAGGCGCAAATCGTGCGTTTGGCGTTTTGGGACGCTGCTGGGGCCCAGGAGGGACCAGGAGGTCGCAAATTGGACCTGAAGAGTGAAGGGACGTAGAGCAAGACAAAGAGCCCTCACAGAAGCAGGTAGCACCCGGAGAAGTGCCAGTAACAGGCACTACGAGGATGCGTGAAACGGTGCTCGCCGAAGTTGCACAAAGGAGTCCCACGTCGCCGGAGACCAACTTAGAAAGTCGTGCAATGCAGGTTAGAGTGCCGTGGACCCAGGCTTGGCTGTGCACAAAGGATTTCCGCCGGAAGTGCACAGGGGCCGGAGTAGCTGCAAAGTCTCGGTTCCCAGCAATGCAGCCCAGCGAGGTGAGGCAAGGACTTACCTCCACCAAACTTGGGCTGAAGAGTCACTGGACTGTGCGGGTCACTTGGACAGAGTCGCTGGATTCGAGGGACCTCGCTTGTCGTGCTGAGAGGAGACCCAAGGGACCGGTAATGCAGCTTTTTGGTGCCTGCGGTTGCAGGGGGAAGATTCCGTCGACCCACAGGAGATTTCTTCGGAGCTTCTGGTGCAGAGAGGAGGCAGGTTACCCCCACAGCATGCACAAGCAGGAAAACAGTCGAGAAGGCGGCAGGATCAGCGTTACAGAGTTGCAGTAGTCGTCTTTGCTACTATGTTGCAGGTTTGCAGGCTTCCAGCGCGGTCAGCGGTCGTTTCCTTATCAGAAGGTGAAGAGAGAGATGCAGAGGAACTCGGATGAGCTCTTGCATTCGTTATCTAAAGTTTCCCCAGAGACAGAGACCCTAAATAGCCAGAAAAGAGGGTTTGGCTACCTAAGAGAGAGGATAGGCTACTAACACCTGAAGGAGCCTATCAGCAGGAGTCTCTGATGTCACCTGGTGGCACTGGCCACTCAGAGCAGTCCAGTGTGCCAGCAGCACCTCTGTTTCCAAGATGGCAGAGGTCTGGAGCACACTGGAGGAGCTCTGGACACCTCCCAGGGGAGGTGCAGGTCAGGGGAGTGGTCACTCCCCTTTCCTTTGTCCAGTTTCGCGCCAGAGCAGGGGCTAAGGGGTCCCTGAACCGGTGTAGACTGGCTTATGCAGAATTGGGCACATCTGTGCCCAAGAAAGCATTTCCAGAGGCTGGGGGAGGCTACTCCTCCCCTGCCTTCACACCATTTTCCAAAGGGAGAGGGCGTCACACCCTCTCTCAGAGGAAGTTCTTTGTTCTGCCATCCTGGGCCAGGCCTGGCTGGACCCCAGGAGGGCAGATGCCTGTCTGAGGGGTTGGCAGCAGCAGCAGCTGCAGTGAAACCCCAGGAAGGGCAGTTTGGCAGTACCAGGGTCTGTGCTACAGACCACTGGGATCATGGGATTGTGCCAACCATGCCAGGATGGCATAGAGGGGGCAATTCCATGATCATAGACATGTTACATGGCCATATTCGGAGTTACCATGGTGAAGCTACATATAGGTAGTGACCTATATGTAGTGCACGCGTGTAATGGTGTCCCCGCACTCACAAAGTTCAGGGAATTGGCTCTGAACAATGTGGGGGCACCTTGGCTAGTGCCAGGGTGCCCTCACACTAAGTAACTTTGCACCTAACCTTTACCAGGTAAAGGTTAGACATATAGGTGACTTATAAGTTACTTAAGTGCAGTGTAAAATGGCTGTGAAATAACGTGGACGTTATTTCACTCAGGCTGCAGTGGCAGGCCTGTGTAAGAATTGTCAGAGCTCCCTATGGGTGGCAAAAGAAAGGCTGCAGCCCATAGGGATCTCCTGGAACCCCAATACCCTGGGTACCTCAGTACCATATACTAGGGAATTATAAGGGTGTTCCAGTAAGCCAATGTAAATTGGTAAAATTGGTCACTAGCCTGTTAGTGACAATTTGAAAGTAATGAGAGAGCATAACCACTGAGGTTCTGGTTAGCAGAGCCTCAGTGAGACAGTTAGGCACCACACAGGGAACATATACATGCACACCTATGAGCACTGGGGCCCTGTGTGACAGGGTCCCAGTGACACATACATGTAGGCCACAAACCTATGAGCACTGGGGTCCTGACCAGCAGGATCCCAGTGACACATAACAACCATACTGAAAACATAGTGTTTTCACTATGAGCACTGAGGCCTGGCTATCAGGATCCCAGTGAAACAGTGAAAACAGTGACAAACACCCTGACATACACTCACAAACAGGCCAAAAGTGGGGGTAACAAGGCTAGAAAGAGGCTACCTTCTCACACAACCCCCCCCAAACTAAGGACAATAAGGCTAACCTTGGCCAGTTGAGACTTTATTGTCTAAGTGGTGATAAGTAGAGAGTAGCTCTGCAATAGACTGGTTACTCCCTTTATCATCCACTATATGGTTACTTCCCTGTGGGGATGTAAACCACCCTGTTTGAAGTTTTTTAGCTAAGCAACAATGTGAAGATGTATTTTCAGAGTTTCTATCAGTAAGTTTTAGTTTAGAGCAGTGGGAATTGTCCACTGAACCTATTTGTAGTGATGGAAATGCCAGACAGGGATGCTGTCTCAGAAAAGCCATAGCTGGGCAAAAACTTTGTCCATCTGGCTGGAAGAGAGAACAGGGATGCTGTTTCTCTTGAGTTGGAGCAGGGCAGGGATGCTGTCCTATGAGCTCCACACTAGGGCAGGGATGCTGTCCTAAGTGTTGTGAGGTAGTGCAGGGTTTCTGCACTAAAGTTTCTCTGGGAGGGTTGGAGGGATGCTCCATGTTAACTAAAATGGTGCTGTTTTTCTCACCAATGTTAGTTATCCCACAGAGAGGTACTTCCACCTCAGGGAGTCCAGCTTTGTCAGCTGATGATTCCCTTGGAACAGGTGCCACCCCAGGAGAGGTTTCTCCCACCACAGGAATAGTATCCTGAATGGTAGGGTGGTTAGGGGATACTGTGATACCCTTTTTCCCTGTTGATGGAGAGGGATCCTGAGTTTTCAGGCCTTCTCTCCTTTGCTTTTTCATTTCACTTGAAATGAGAGGGAACAATTCCTCAGGGATGCCCAGCATGGCTGCATGGGCATAAAACTCTACATCAGCCCAACCTGAGGCCTCTAGGTCATTACCTAAGAGACAGTCTACAGGTAAGCTAGGTGATACCACCACCTGCTTAGGGCCAGTAACTCCACCCCAACTAAACTGAATTATAGCTAAGGGAAGAAACTTAGTGGAGTTATGGACATCAATAATCTTATACTGTTGTCCAATGATGTGTTGATCAGGGTGCACTAGGTTTTCAGTCACCAAAGTGAAACTGGCACCTGTGTCCCTGTAGGCCAAGGCCTCAACACCATTTATTGAAACTGTCTGCCTGTACTTATCCATTGTAAGGGGACAAGCAGCCAGTGTGGCAAGGCCACTGCCACTAGGTGTGACAGAAACTGTCTTGGGACTGATTACATCAGTTTCCACTATGGACCCATAAGTGAACCCAACTACACCCTTTGCTTGACTGTTGCCAGCAGTCCCACCACTAGTACCACTACTGCTAGGGGCACTAGAGCTTGATGTATTAGTGGTGGTAGGCTCAGGGGGTTTACCTGGACAGGACTTATCCCCTGGCCTATGGCCTCTGTTTTTACACACAAAGCATCAAGGCTTTTTAATGTGTGCAGGTTGGGAAGAAGAGGAAGAATTTGTTTTATCCCCACCCTCTGAAGAGTGTTTAAGATTTGAAGTGGGATCTTTGGTTTTACCCTTATCCCCATGCTTATCTTGAGATTTTTCACCATCTTTCTTCTTATTGCCATCATTGTCACCCCCTGTATGAACTTTTCTGTTCACCCTTGTTCTGACCCATTTGTCTGCCTTCTTTCCCAATTCTTGGGGAGAGGTCAGATCAGAGTCTACCAGGTACTGGTGCAACAAATCAGACACACAATTATTAAGTATATGCTCTCTCAGGATTGTGTTATACAGGCTTTCATAATCAGTAACTTTACTGCCATGTAACCACCCCTCCAAGGCCTTCACTGAATGGTGAATTAAATCAACCCAGTCTTGTGAAGACTCCTTTTTGGTCTCTCTGAACTTTATCCTGTACTGTTCAGTGGTTAAACCATAACCATCCAGGAGTGCATTCTTAAGAACTTGGAAATTATTAGCATCATTTTCTTTCACAGTAAGGAGCCTATCCCTACCTTTTCCACTAAATGATAGCCATAGGATAGCAGCCCACTGCCTTTGAGGGACATCCTGTACAACACAGGCCCTCTCAAGTGCAGCAAACCACTTGTTAATGTCATCCCCCTCCTTATAAGGGGGAACTATCTTGTGCAGATTCCTGGAATCATGCTCTTTTGCAGGATGACTATGGGGAATACTGCTGCTGCCACCATGGGTATCTAAACCCAACTTCTGTCTTTCCTTCTCTAATTCAAAAGACTGTCTATCCAAATCCAGCTGTTGCTTTTTAAGCTTCAGTCTGGTTTGTTCCACCCTCAACTTATTGAGTTCCCTCTCTAACATTCTGTCATCAGGGTTGGTGGGAGGGACATTTCTAGAAACAGAGCTATGATGGGAATGAACAGAAGGAGACCTGTCCCTTACAGAAGCCACCCTAACAGCTTGGTTTACAGAAACATTACTACCAGTATGGTGAGAATAAATGCTTTTGCTATGATGTGAGACAACACTATTTATTTGGTGTGGCTCATCATCATTACCATCTATGCTAGATTGTCTAGTAATGGGCAGGCTAGGAAGTTTCTTTCCTGAATCTTTTCCTGGGGGAGTCCCTGAATCAGATTGGGAACTATTAGGTACTTTTTCAACAGATGGGGCACCTATGGCCTTATCCTGTTCTCTAAGCATGTTAAGCAACAGTTCCAAGGAAGGATTCTTCCCTACACTCAAACCTCTCTCTATACAGAGACTCCTTGCTCTTTTCCAGCTAAGGTTGTCATATGCAAGTTTGGACAGATCAACACTTTGGCCTGTGCCAGACATTTTTTTGAGAGAGTTAAAGTGATAGAAAAAGAGAAAAAAGTTTTCAGAACTTTTTGGAAAGACAGAAAAAAACTTTTTTAACTTTTAAGAACTTTTTGAAAGTTTAGAAGTACTTTTCAGCACTTAGAAAAGAGTGAAAAGAGGAAATGCAAAACTTTTTGGCTATGTGTATATACACTGACCTTGTTTTGTATATTTTTCTCTTATGAAAAGTACAATGACAAGAGTGGTAAGTAGTCTCAAGCACTTATCCCACCACTGCACAACCAATGTAGGAGACTGGACTGGCTTGTAGTGAGTACCAAGGGGTACTTGCACCTTGCACCAGGCCCAGTTATCCCTTATTAGTGTATAGGGTGTCTAGCAGCTTAGGCTGATAGATAATGGTAGCTTAGCAGAGCAGCTTAGGCTGAACTAGGAGACTTGTGAAGCTACTACAGTACCACTTAGTGTAATATGCACAATATCATAAGAAAACACAATACACAGTTATACTAAAAATAAAGGTACTTTATTTTTATGACAATATGCCAAAGTATCTTAGAGTGTACCCTCAGTGAGAGGATAGGAAATATACACAAGATATATATACACAATAGCAAAAATATGCAGTATAGTCTTAGAAAACAGTGCAAACAATGTATAGTTACAATAGGATGCAATGGGGAAACATAGGGATAGGGGCAACACAAACCATATACTCCAAAAGTGGAATGCGAACCACGAATGGACCCCAAACCTATGTGACCTTGTAGAGGGTCGCTGGGACTATTAGAAAATAGTGAGAGTTAGCAAAATAACCCTCCCCAAGACCCTGAAAAGTGAGTGCAAAGTGCACTAAAGTTCCCCTAAGGACAAAAGAGTCGTGTTAGAGGAATAATGCAGGAAAGACACAAACCAGCAATGCAACAACTGTGGATTTCCAATCTAGGGTACCTGTGGAACAAGGGGACCAAGTCCAAAAGTCACAAGCAAGACGGAGATGGGCAGATGCCCAGGAAATGCCAGCTGCGGGTGCAAAGAAGCTTCGACTGGACAGAAGAAGCTGAGGTTTCTGCAAGAACGAAAAGGGCTAGAGACTTCCCCTTTGGTGGACGGATTCCTCTTGCCTTGGAGAGTCGTGCAGAAGTGTTTTCCCGCCGGATGGACGCCAACAAGCCTTGCTAGGCGCAAATCGTGCGTTTGGCGTTTTTGGACGCTGCTGGGGCCCAGGAGGGACCAGGAGGTCGCAAATTGGACCTGAAGAGTGAGGGGACGTCGAGCAAGACAAAGAACCCTCACTGAAGCAGGTAGCACCCAGAGAACTGCCAGAAACAGGCACTACGAGGATGCGTGAAACGGTGCTCACTGAAGTTGCACAAAGGAGTCCCACGTCGCCGGAGACCAACTTAGAAAGTCGTGCAATGCAGGTTAGAGTGCCGTGGACCCAGGCTTGGCTGTGCACAAAGGATTTCCGCCGGAAGTGCACAGGGGCCGGAGTAGCTGCAAAGTCGCGGTTCCCAGCAATGCAGCCCAACGAGGTGAGGCAAGGACTTACCTCCACCAAACTTGGGCTGAAGAGTCACTGGACTGTGAGGGTCACTTGGACAGAGTCGCTGGATTCGAGGGACCTCGCTCGTCATGCTGAGAGGAGACCCAAGGGACCGGTAATGCAGCTTTTTGGTGCCTGCGGTTGCAGGGGGAAGATTCCGTTGACCCACGGGAGATTTCTTCGGAGCTTCTGGTGCAGAGAGGAGGCAGGTTACCCCCACAGCATGCACAAGCAGGAAAACAGTCGAGAAGGCGGCAGGATCAGCGTTACAGAGTTGCAGTAGTCGTCTTTGCTACTATGTTGCAGGTTTGCAGGCTTCCAGCGCGGTCAGCGGTCGTTTCCTTATCAGAAGGTGAAGAGAGAGATGCAGAGGAACTCGGATGAGCTCTTGCATTCGTTATCTACAGTTTCCCCAGAGACAGAGACCCTAAATAGCCAGAAAAGAGGGTTTGGCTACCTAGGAGAGAGGATAGGCTACTAACACCTGAAGGAGCCTATCAGCAGGAGTCTCTGACGTCACCTGGTGGCACTGGCCACTCAGAGCAGTCCAGTGTGCCAGCAGCACCTCTGTTTCCAAGATGGCAGAGGTCTGGAGCACACTGGAGGAGCTCTGGACACCTCCCAGGGGAGGTGCAGGTCAGGGGAGTGGTCACTCCCCTTTCCTTTGTCCAGTTTCGCGCCAGAGCAGGGGCTAAGGGGTCCCTGAACCGGTGTAGACTGGCTTATGCAGAATTGGGCACATCTGTGCCCAAGAAAGCATTTCCAGAGGCTGGGGGAGGCTACTCCTCCCCTGCCTTCACACCATTTTCCAAAGGGAGAGGGTGTCACACCCTCTCTCAGAGGAAGTTCTTTGTTCTGCCATCCTGGGCCAGGCCTGGCTGGACCCCAGGAGGGCAGATGCCTGTCTGAGGGGTTGGCAGCAGCAGCAGCTGCAGTGAAACCCCAGGAAGGGCAGTTTGGCAGTACCAGGGTCTGTGCTACAGACCACTGGGATCATGGGATTGTGCCAACCATGCCAGGATGGCATAGAGGGGGCAATTCCATGATCATAGACATGTTACATGGCCATATTCGGAGTTACCATGGTGAAGCTACATATAGGTAGTGACCTATATGTAGTGCACGCGTGTAATGGTGTCCCCGCACTCACAAAGTTCAGGGAATTGGCTCTGAACAATGTGGGGGCACCTTGGCTAGTGCCAGGGTGCCCTCACACTAAGTAACTTTGCACCTAACCTTTACCAGGTAAGGGTTAGACATATAGGTGACTTATAAGTTACTTAAGTGCAGTGTAAAATGGCTGTGAAATAACGTGGACGTTATTTCACTCAGGCTGCAGTGGCAGGCCTGTGTAAGAATTGTCAGAGCTCCCTATGGGTGGCAAAAGAAAGGCTGCAGCCCATAGGGATCTCCTGGAACCCCAATACCCTGGGTACCTCAGTACCATATACTAGGGAATTATAAGTGTGTTCCAGTAAGCCAATGTAAATTGGTAAAATTGGTCACTAGCCTGTTAGTGACAATTTGAAAGTAATGAGAGAGCATAACCACTGAGGTTCTGGTTAGCAGAGCCTCAGTGAGACAGTTAGGCACCACACAGGGAACATATACATGCACACCTATGAGCACTGGGGCCCTGTGTGACAGGGTCCCAGTGACACATACATATAGGCCACAAACCTATGAGCACTGGGGTCCTGACCAGCAGGATCCCAGTGACACATAACAACCATACTGAAAACATAGTGTTTTCACTATGAGCACTGAGGCCTGGCTATCAGGATCCCAGTGAAACAGTGAAAACAATGACAAACACCCTGACATACACTCACAAACAGGCCAAAAGTGGGGGTAACAAGGCTAGAAAGAGGCTACCTTCTCACACTACTTCATAACACAAAACATGTTTTGCACAGCAAGGTAGATTTCAATTCTAAACTTCGCATCAATGCAGAGCTATTAAATCTGCCCTTCATCTGCTTCGACTACACCCCTTCAATTCACCTCTCTCTACCACATCTTTTGACCAATTCTCCCCTTCTTCCACTGAGACCATCCTTGCCAAGATTCCTTAATCACTCATGCTACCAATTAGACCTTTGCTTGATGAAGGTATGCAAAGCACTCATTCAAGCCTTCACACTGCAGATCATTCAGATAGGTAATATCTTCCTCTCTAAAGGCTGACTTTTAAACCAATGTATTTCCAGCCTTAAAAAGCCCTGATGCGATTCGAGGCAAATGAGAAAAATGTACTGGCTGACATTTTTATTCTATGTTGACATACGCCAAACTTCGAATAGAAAACAAAGTATTACAGAAGACTAGGTGGATTACTAAAGAATCAATGTGGACAGCAGCCAAATATTTTCCGATTTAATTTCTTAAGAACTAAAGACAATGTGAAGTAATATTCCAAGACCTCCATGAACTGCACTACAAATAGACAATAATCAAGAGATGAGAAATCCATATTATTCAATGTATGCAACTGGCTAACTTGATCAAATGTCTTGATTCCTACTGTACAAAGTACATTAGTTTATGTTTGAGAGGCAATTGACGAGTGCTGTTGACTATTATGCACCAAATTTCCAAAATGGTATCCTTCTTTTTTGCTATGATTAATTTCTTTTTACTTCTTAATCCAGTGCATATACTCCATCCTTGCCAATGGAGGTCTAGCCCAGCATTCTGTAGCGTTACAGTATTGGGTGGATGTCTATTGGCCCACGTGTAGTATGGGTTGTGTGCACACATTTCTTGATAAACCATGCACCACTACTTGCTTTGGATGTGCTACCCTTTGGATTTGCAAACAGACCAGTTCCTTCTTTGGATCAAGATACGATCCCATGGTTCATATTTATTTGTCTAATGTTTCCAAAGATTAAATACCCTATTGCTTTTCCACCCCGTCTCTCTATAGATAGGCATTCACTGCACCAGTTTAATATTAGTTTTGTGGCATTCACAGGCCGTGTTATTCTTCATTCCGTTCTTACTTCGAGCAGGCCACCTAGAGTAATATGTATTGCAGACCTCCTAATCGGCTCCTTAAACACGCTCACCGGGCTTTAGTGCTCAGTTTCTGAACTTACATTGATACAGAACTCATGCAGCTAACGTGAAAGCAATTAACAAACGAGTAGTCTAGTATTTTGTTAGACCAACCATTGAGACTTGATGGCAAATCCCAGAAGAAACTATAATTCAGATTTCTCAGCTTTGTTCCTTGTACAGCCTCTGCCACCAACTATCCTCATTTACAAAATTTCCAAGAATTAAACTTTTCGGTTCATGAAATTATATTTTACCAGAAGTGTATTTCAAATAACAAAATTAGAGCAACCAGAATATCAATTACCACCATTTCGTGAAGACAGACTTACTTTTCTTTACTGCAAGGCTTATAGACGAAGAGTTAATTATAGTAAACCTGTATGCACTATATACAATTTAACTTCACAATATTGTGGTTGTGGATATTCTCGCTACAATATTTTTCTACATGATTTTCTGACATACGGTCCCTGCATAGGTAGAAAACCCACACTGGCAGCTTTAGGGAAGAAAGCCATGGTTGCTGATAAAGTGAAAGATATTTTTTCTACTCTTTCAGATGTTCTTTTTCAGACATGCCTGCAGGGCTTGGATTTAATAATGTACTGCATAAACTCAGATCTGTAATCCTCTTCATATGAGATTTACTTTCTTGCACCTTGAAAGGAAGTATATATATTTGTTGTTCTGTGATTCCTCTTTTGCTATTTGATTAACGTGCCTCTATTTATTTGCATTCTTCACATATTAATACCTGAATTTCACGGACAAGATATTATGACTCTGGGTTTATTATATTTTGTATTCCAATGAATGCAGTACAGACAACAGATCAGTGTATGCAGTATACAGGGGTCTAAATACCGACCTCCCCATTTTTTGCATTCAATACATCAAACTGTGTCATAACGTTTAGTATTTAGTTATTAGTCTTAGCTTGATATCCAATCTACCAGATGCACCATGCAATGTATTAGTAAGGTCTATTTAGTGGATGCATTTTTGGTGGCCAGTGTTTTACGTACAATACAGTGTTAAAACGCACAATGTAATTTCCATTCACAAGAATATGATATAGTTGCCAGTGATGTCCACATGTCAGGCCTCACACTTCCACACATAAAACAGCTCTGTTTCTTTTCTGTATACTGCAGCAGTATACTGTAGCGTACATGTGTGCAGTTACAAAGTCCATGACTATATATAATGTAAGGATCATAGAAGGCCACTTTTTTATTTCTCAAGCTTCCACTCATTATGCAGTATTTTATGTCTGTGTATGTAATTAATTTCCCATCCGTGATGATATACGAAATTACCCTGGTGTGTGATTATATCATGCATTTGCTTCAAAGGTATTCCTGGTGCCTGTGCATAGAATACATTCCCTATGCAAGTGCACATAGTGGAGCTATTATGGCTGTGCACTGGGCGAATTCCTCATACACTTGCATGATTGCATATATTGCCTAGTTTTAGTCCTCGTGAATATAATGTAGTGTCCATTCATGTGAATACTCTCTAGTTATCTTATCTGTACATAGACTGAATGCTGCTTATCTGCACATACAATACAGTTCAGCAGTGCGTTTATGTAGTGTGGTATGTAATGTTCTTGACTATGTAGTGGCTACTGTGGCTGTGGAGCAGTTCTCCTGTCATCACACTGATGTGTAAGATGCTGTTTTCATGTCTCTGCATTGTGATCCCAAAAATACCCATAACAATTACGAATCCTTAAGCAGCTAAATATTGTTCCTCTTTGTCCTAGGAATAGGAAACCTGTTGTTTCCATTGTGTCTTCTGCTTTGAAACATAAAAAAATGTTTGCTATTTACATTGGCAATAATATTACAACAAGAGAAACCCAGCGATCACTGGGGACGTGGGTTAATAACTATAACAAATTACACTCGTCCCTAGTAATACTTTTGATGCAAAGAATCAAATGGCAAATATACTTTATTCAACAAATGTATCAACAAAGGAACATCATTGCCTGTTACAGTAAATTCTCAACAAACATATAGGGTCTGTGTTTTTAAATTTGACGGGATTTCAATCCCAGTAAAAATGGCGGGATTATCATCAGGACTGGTTGATACAATGAGCCAGAGAGAGAGCTGACACAATTATAGTGAAAGTGTGAACAGAGTGAGGGTAAGAAAGAGAAAAGTGAGCTGGTACAAGGCATTGGCAACACACAAGAACGTACTTGCATTATGAAAGGTAGTGCGGTTGCAAAAGTGGGAGAGGGGCAGGCCTCAAGGACAGGGTGACCGGAATGGCCTACATTATGGAACAAGGATTTGCTTAAAAGCCTTTTAATGGATACCATTGGTGAAGGAAAGAGCGTGGAGTAGTATGAGAGGCATTGACTGGAGTTGGAAATATGCTGGATAGCCATGGCGGGCTCCAATCATCCAACAGTGGAAAATGTGTGGGGTCTAGATCTCAAGGTTGAGTGCCGGATTCCTTCACCCAAAAATGGAGATGCATCAGTAGTGATGACTGCAAGGAGGGAGTCGTTTCAGGACAAGGCAATGAGTTCTAAAAGGGGAGTGAGAGAGGGCAGCATATAGAAGCTTGTTAATTGTACACTAGAACCGCACACTGTCACTGTGTTTAATGTCAAAGAGTAATTCAAACATGGATACAAGTAATCAATTAATTTGCTTTTACTGAAAGACATAAAAGGAGAATATTGGAAAAACAAATAAAAGAGTTTGAACAAAATGTTGAATTGGGATACTTTATTGATCTTTAACAAATTTATATGAATAAATGGAGTAACCTTGTGAATCCGTCACTGGTGCCAGAGGTCAAAAGTGCCAACTCGGTATAGAAAGTCTTATGTGAAGGATAAGTAAATGACTGGTGCCGCTAACATGCAGTCAGTGGCATGCCACAACTGCAAAAATATAACCAGTAGAATGTGTTCATGGAGTGAGGCAAGTGCTTATCCCCCTTTGACTCGTCCTTGTGCAGCTGAGTTAGCCACATTGTTGATCTTTTGGAGAAAGTCATATTAAGAATTTATGACACCAGTCTTTTTGTTGTTTTGTTGCAATGATTTGCTTATGAGGATTCTTCTACCAACAAACAAAACTTAAACAGTTACAACTGTTCAACTCTACAACTGCCTCACTGTGTTGCCGAGTGGCTACTATTGTTTATCGCAAGGTACTGCAAAAAAACATTGCTTCCCATAGTTGGCGGTTCTACATTAAAGGAACAACGTACAGCCTTTCTTCCACGACACTCAGTCAGTCTACATTTAGCTTCTTTGTAATTACCATGCAGGTTAGCTGCTTTCTACAGTCACTGCTGCGCAATTAGTGCTCCTCCACTCACCTTCAATTGTCTTTAGTTCTGAGAGAAATGATTTAAGCAATGATTTTTGAAAGATTTATGGACCAAAAATATCTTTCGTCTCCTCGTGTCAATGGGAGGACAGAACATTTAGAACAAGCAGCGGCTAATTAGCTAGCAAAACTACCTTCTCTTCAAATCTTTAATAACTAAAGTACCTATTACCAAAACTACATGTTTCACTTTGCTCGCACACAAGTGCAGCTCAAACAAAGGTACTATTATGCGCTCTGATCTTATGTTCCCGAGAAAGCCTGTTGAAGCTGAAGTTAATTTTGTTCATTTTAATGTGGGAAAGTATCTGTGTGTAGTTCAAATACACAACTAAATACAAAGAGTGGCCACGGACTCAGCTGATGCCTGATCTAAAATATAAATCTTTTTGCTGCCACATTCATCACTATTAGGTATCAAATCTTACTTCAGTGTTTGAGCATTTAAGAACAAGTTATGCGCCATACGTTCAATTAATTTCACTAGCAATTCCGTTTTCCCATAAATCATTCCCAGCCCTGGTAGGCCTGCACAAATCTAGGTCTCAGATCTATTTTTTCGTATGGCTATAAACAGCTTCTGCCTGTAAACGCCATTTGTCCTCAAGCACACCTCACACACATCACACAAAACAGCATTACTACATTTGAATACAGAGGGGGATTTTTAGCAAGAACTTTCTAGCCGTTGGACTGTTAGCTCAAACCTACCTAAGACACTGGTTTTATGGCTGTCTCTTATGTGTTGGTAACAGCCTACACTGTTTAGTAG
Source organism: Pleurodeles waltl (assembly GCF_031143425.1). Classification (NCBI taxonomy): domain Eukaryota; kingdom Metazoa; phylum Chordata; class Amphibia; order Caudata; family Salamandridae; genus Pleurodeles; species Pleurodeles waltl. The sequence continues at coordinate 910,150,831 of NC_090438.1, read as the reverse complement.
AATGCTGCACTTTCTGTGTTGTTTGTAATTGAATTTGCTGATGGAGAAAATCACTATTTCAATATGTTGTGTTTTTACGCATTCTAAAATGTTATGTATCAACAGCCAGTTCCACTACATCTGCAATCACCAATTTACTCCGTTCCCATCAAGCAGTCTTCAGCAACCAACACTGAATGCCAAGCAGGTTATGGTATTGCTGCCACTAATAGTTCAATTGTTTCGCATCCATGGATACAGTTCACATTTGGTAATTCTATCTCCCCCCTCCTCAGCCCCGCCCTTGAATGGTATTGATTCTGTTCGACAATGAAAGGTCCCGTGAGCTTGAGCAATGAAGTCTGCCTCACTCAAAGGCTGAGCCTAGGTCTCATTGTTACCAGGCCAGTAGATGGGATGATTGGCTGCCACTCCACCTGGCTGCCATGCAGGGCGGAGGAGCATCACCCCCCACCCCTGCCAGCAGCAGCAGCTGCAAAACCTTTGAAAAAAAAGGATATCAAACTTTGTTTATGATCCTTTTCTTTTAAGGGTGTGGCGCCACGGGGGGTCAAGAGCAGCCAGGGGGAGTGCTCAGCACTTCTTCTCAGAGTGCATGTATGTTTGGCCGCCAGTCTCAGGCCAGCCAAACATACATGCGCAGTGGACAGATCCTGCACAGGCTCCCAGTCCGTCTAGGAGCGCCCTGGCTGGGCGCTCCCAGCCAATCCTAGTGCTGCTTTGAGCAGCGTCAGGATTGGCCGCAGGGCAGGCTGGGAACCTGTGCCTCCCTGCCTGTTTGGAGCGACGACGGACAGAGGAGCAGCACGTGGCAGAGGAGGTAAGCGTTTTTATTTTTTTGCCGTCCCACCCCTTCTTGTTATCGGAAGCTGCAACTGTTGCCATGTTTGTAGGGTCACCTTCGCTCTGCGATGTTCGGCACTCTATTTTACAGAAAGAGCTCACCACCACTTCACCTGTTCTTTGGCATAAATGTGCAGCAAGCAGAATGCTCAAAGTGATGCTGGGCCTTTTAACATGTCCATGCTAGATAGACGCTTGAAGTTTCACCAATCTTGGATGTGGATCTTGTCCCTTCTGACATGATGTCTGGCTTTTACAGAAAAATAATTTATGTTTTCTTCACACATTGCAATTTCTCAAGGAGACTGTGGGGGGGGGGCAAGAACTCCCAATCTTTTGTAATACTTTCCTTTTGACCAAGGACATGCCATCGCCACTGCCCTCACGCTCACGGTCGGAATGTGACAGAAAATAAACCAAGGCACTAAAATAAATGTGGCACCCATTAGTAAACTAAATAGCTAAATACGTGGCCCATGTTTGCAAATTGAGGCAGTTTTGAACTGGTAATGACATCTTGTTAAACTGTTTTGCAACGTTTGGTAGACTGTATGCATTTGTGCTTGCTGCAGGCAATGTTTGTTTAAACATCCTAGAAATCAACAGTTAAAAAATGGCCCAGCAGACCATAAAATAGGCAAAAAAACGACCCAGACACTGATGTGTCAGACCAGCCCATCAGTCACTGCCTGATTGCCCTGTAGCCCAGTTCTCACCTGCTGTTCCCCCACCTCTCTACTCCTTTACTGCTGCTTCCTCACTCCCTTTCTTCCCCTTCTCTGCTTTTCCTCGCATCCTCCTTTCCTCTTGATGCTGCTCTCCTTTTCCACTTCTTCTCCCACTTCCCCACCTCCTTTCGCTCCTCTTTTTCACTCCTGCTGCTTCCCCTCAAGCCCTCCTTTCCCATCCACCTGTACCCCTCAATCCTGTCTTTCTACTGCTACAGGTATCTCTCGCTTCATCCTTTCCACTCCTGATTCTCCACCTACTGTCTTCACTCGGTCCCTCTCTTCTACTGCTGCTGCTCCTATTGCTCCCTCCTTTCCACTCGTGCCTCACCCGCTAAATCCGTACTTCCTATTTGCCTCTCCTCTCTTCTTCCCATTTATTGACAGCACCTCCACCTCCCCACCCACCCAACGGAAGTTAAGCCCAAGTGTTTAGTTCTGCTCCTTGGAAGACTTTCAACTGTATTTCATCAGGACTCCTCTGTTCCTGTCACCTCACTATCTTGTGTAGGTCAATGTACTGTCACAATACCCTTTTCTGATCAGGACATTAAATTACAAAGAAACAATATGCAACCTAATACTTAGGATCTATATAAATAGGACCAGATAATCACATCCAAAATAACCTGTACAGATGGAAAACATGGTACTGAATCAGAGAGGAAAAATAAAGGAAAAGCCGGAAGGGAAATAGACATTTGTGGATGACTTGTCTGACACAGATTGCTTATGATTGCTAATAACCACACAATTTTCACCTGTTGCAGTATCCAGTGTATATTGCAGCAGCATAGTACGCCACATAAAAAGGTAATCCAAGAAAATTGGCGAAAACGCTGTGAATTCTCTAGGAAAACCAAACGCATATCTTGGATGCACACAGAAATTCTCATTAGTCTCATGATCCTTAAATTGGAACATTAACCAATATGCTATTCGGAGGTTATCATTGACGGTCATTAAACTTCATGAATAGGGTGAAATAATCTATTTAGCCACGAAATTTTGCAGAGTCCCATTAGGAGTTCCCGTTAACTCAATGGGGAGATTCTGGGCCCAGATTTACTCTGATAAGGTGGGGAATAGGGGTATGATGTCGGTCTGGGAATGAGGTGAGGGTTGAGCTAAGGCTACTTGTGGCCATGCCAAAATTGTGTGTCTGGGAAGGAGAATTAAGGGGTATATTTTACTTTTTGATGCAAAACTGCACCAACGCAGTTTTGCATCAAAAAGTTTAGCACCGGCTTGTGCCATTCATGAGCACCAGCCGGGCACCATATTTATGGAATGGCGTAAGCCTCTGCAAAGGGTGGGCTAGCGTAATAAAGAATTACGTTAGCAGGGTCAGGGGGGCAGTATGGGAGAAGGGGGTTTTGCACCAAAAAATGTTGCTAGGCTTGTTAGAGGCAAAAAAAAATGTCTTTAACCAGCCTTGCGTCATTTTCTGGTGCAAAACCATGCATACCACATGACTCCTGTCTTAGAAAAGACAGGAGTCATGCCCGCCACCCCAGTGGCCAGCTAGGGGACAAGTGCCATGCAGGGGGCCCCAAGTTGGGCCAGCAATGGCACTTTAATTAAAAAAAAATACTTACTTATACTTCCCCTACTTACCTGGGATGGGGTCCCCATCCTCCGATGTCCCTCTAGTGTGGGTGGGATTGTTCCTGGGGTTTGAAGAGGGCACCTGTGGACCCATTCCATGGTGTTTAACCATGGAAATGGGTCCACGGGTCTCCAAACACCTAGTCTGACCCAGGCATTAAATAATGGTGCAAAGTAAGCTTTGCACCATTATTTAGCCCCTCCTCCCACCTATGCGTCATTTTAGCACAGGGGGATAAATATGGGGTTATGGGGTTAGCACCATTTTTTAGATGGGAACGCCTACCTTGCATCTCATTGACGCCAGGGAGGTTCAGGCATCAAAAAAATGGTGCAAACACCAATATTTTGACGTTAGACGTGTGTAACGTCAAAATATAAATATAGAGTTAGTTTTGTGCCGAATCTGCGTTAAAAAAATGGCACATATTCTCTACAAATAGAGTATCAATATGCCCCTAAATACATTAAAAACTAAGAATATATTTACAATCGGGGGTGTGCACCCTGATAAAACTATGTTACATTTTTCTCCAAAGAAACTCTAACAGCGTTAGTTAAATAAAAATACAGACACCCCTCAGTGAGGCTGTGGTGATATCACTATTAAGAAAGGCAATACTTACTCATCATTTTGAATGATAATGGTATTGATACTAACAGTACTTACTGATGGTTTTACCTGCTGGGTAAAGTACCCAAGATAATCATGTTGAAATATTTTTTTCTTTATCTCTGTATTCCCACAGTTTAAATAGTAATCATGTGAGTGGGTATTGTCTTCTCGCAGGCACACCATAGCTACAACTAAGGAGCATAAATACATGTTATGTTTTCTATTACGACATCAGTAGTAGGGCATAGTAGATTAGGTTTAGGAGAACAAAACTAGGGGACCTGTTCTGATGATTGCCCATGACACTAATTGGGCACTCATTATTGGCGGCAACACAAATTAGGCACACATAACTAATCATCTGGGGCCATATGTACCAACGCATTTTCCCATAGACACAGAATGGGTAAAATCCTTTGATACATCTGGTCCCTGTTGTTTTTTTCCCCTTTTTATCATGTGCAAGAGAGGTAGTCGGGATAAAGGATTAAACACCATCCCCAGCATATTTTGTATGTATTTGCTTTGATTGCTGAGTTTTTGGGAATTTGGGCATTTTGCTCTACACGCAGGAGCGTAGAGTTCCCAAAATCCAACACCCGGTACAAAGCAGAGTACCAATTTTTCCATTCACGTAAGTGACATCTATTTTTGGCGCTTGCTCATGAGGGCCACAATACTCCCTGGCCGCTAGCTCGTGAGCACAAGATTTCGCACCAGCTCACGCAGCTGCTGGCCATGACAGTGCTAATATACTGCCACTAGTAAGTGCAAATGCACCTCAAGTAGATTTTCAACTCGAGAAGAAGCTAAATATCATCAAAAATGTTTTTTCAAATGGATTTTCTTCTCCAACGGACTGTTCAAGTTGTTTTTAGTGCAAGAAGCCTTTTTAAAACTTTTTTGCAACAGGAAGGAAGTGCCCCAGGATGCACCAGCTTTTTGTTCCCGTCCAGTAGTCCCCTCCCAGTGCTTTGACCATCTCCTGGTCACTTTTTACTTGGATTTCGAGATGGATTGATCACTCTCTTTGTATCCTGGATATATTCCTTTATATTTAAGGACTTTGTTTTTGTGCTTTCACACAAGAAAGTTAAAAAACTATTGCATAAGGGTGTTGTTTGTTTGATAAGGCATGCACCAGTATTTCTTTGTACTTTTATTTGATTTTTAAATTTCATTGCAGTGGGTGGCCTGGAGTTTAAGTAGGGCCCTAGTTATTTGTTTTGCATTTCCTTGATTTTTCATGTCTTGTAAATGACAATTGTTGTGCAGCTTAGCACATTTTCTCCATGTTTGTTACATTTGCAGTATCCATTTATTTTACTATGTGACCTAGACTTCTAGTGGGCCATCCAGCCAGTAGACACAGTACTAATCATCAGTACATGAAATAAATGTTTTTATGGCTTATGGTTTTAAATTTATTTTAATAATTTAGGACAGGGATGGCATTGGATTATTTAATTAAAATTTTTGGCTATTGTTTGCATTACATTTTTTTTCTGCAAAACGTGTACATGTGAGGTAATATTTGATGGCATAGGAGGATATGTGCTGTTATAAAATTGTTATAGCTCACTTACTTTTCGTGTTTCGCATTGCTGAATTAATGTTAGTGTTTTCTTCAGTTTTACCACAATGCATCCACTTTCTGGCTAGTGTGTGCGTGGGTGTCATTGGCCACATTTTGTCTTTGTTCTCCATGCCATGTACCCAGGGGCCATTTTGTGCAGTCTATGTCCATAGGCCTGAAAGTGCTCTTTGTTCCCAGTGCCTCCTTGCTCACTTCTGTTGTTTGACCATGTGGCTGGTGGCCATTTTGTGAATCCAGCCTGGTTGTTTTTGCTATAGGCTTGCATGCGTTCTTTATTCTCCATGACTCCTTGCTCTCTGCTGTTGTTTGACCATGCGTCAGGCGGCCATTTTGTGCATTCAGTCAGTGTGCCTTTGCCATTGAATTGCATGTGTTCTTTGTTTTCCATGCCTCTTTGGTCTCGCATCTTCCACCACGCAACTACCACAAGCCCACGCGCCATCAACCACCTCAAGTGCATCCTGATCAACGCTCGTTCCGTCCACAAGCACGCCGTTGAACTTTGGGACCTCCTGGACTCCACAGCCCCGGACGTCGCCTTCATCACGGAGACATGGATGAACGCCTCCTCTGCTCCAGACATCGCTACCGCCATCCCCGAAGGCTACAAGATCTCCAGAAAAGACCGCACCAACCAAGTAGGAGGAGGTGTCGCCATCATCTTCAAAGACTCCATCAGCGTCACCACCTCCATCGAAGACCCCCCCCTCGCCGCTGAACACCTGCATTTTCAGATTCGCACCGACCCAAGGACCACCCTCAGAGGATCCCTCGTCTACCGTCCTACCGGACCTCGCGCCTCTTTCAGCGACGCCATCGCCGACTTCATCTCCCCGCACGCCCTCGCCTCACCGGACTACATCCTCCTAGGCGACCTCAACTTCCATCTGGAACAAAACAACGACCCCAACACCACCACCCTGCTCGACAACCTCGCCAACCTCGGCCTCAAACAACTGGTGAACACCGCCACCCACATCGCCGGACACACGCTCGACCCTATCTTCTCCGCCAGCAAACACGTCTTCTTCAGCCACACCTCTGCCCTACACTGGACCGACCACAGCTGCGTCCACTTCACATTCCGACGCGAGACCTCCCACCTCCGCACTCAACCCATCCCTCATCGACAGTGGAACAAGATCCCTGAAGAGCAACTCTTCTCCGCTCTCGCCGCCAACCAACCCACCCTCACCACCGACCCCAACGACGCAGCTCTCAACCTCACAAACTGGATCTCCAACTGCGCTGACAACCTTGCTCCCCTCAAACGCACGCATCGACAGACCAACACCAAAAAACCTCTCTGGTTCTCTGACACCCTCAAAGAATCAAAGAAAACTTGTCGTGCCCTTGAGAAGGCCTGGCGCAAGGACCACACCGCTGACAACATGACCGCCCTCAAGAACGCTACACGCGAACACCACCACCTGATCCGCACTGCCAAAAGGAACTTTTTCACCGACAGACTAGACAAAAACAGCCACAACAGCAGAGAACTCTTCAGCATCGTCAAAGAGTTCTCCAACCCCAGCGCCAGCGCCAACGCCGTCACGCCCTCACAGGATTTGTGCGAATCCCTCGCCACTTTCTTCCATCGCAAGATCAGCGACCTCCACGACAGCTTCGGACACCAGACCCAACCATACACCACTGAACCCGCTTCCCCGGACATCACCCTCAACAACTGGACCCACATCAACACGGAAGAAACCAAATCCATCATGAACTCTATCCACTCCGGCGCCCCTTCGGACCCCTGCCCGCACTTCATCTTTAACAAAGCCGACGACATCATCGCCCCGCACCTCCAGACCGTCATCAACTCTTCTTTTTCTTCTGCTACCTTCCCCGAATGCTGGAAGCACGCTGAAGTCAACGCCCTACTAAAGAAACCTACGGCTGACCCAAGCGACCTGAAAAACTTCCGCCCCATCTCTCTTCTACCTTTCCCAGCCAAGGTAATAGAAAAGACCGTCAACAAACAGCTGACCACCTTCCTGGAAGACAACAACCTGCTCGACCCTTCACAAACCGGATTCCGAACCAACCACAGCACGGAAACCGCCCTCATCTCAGTCACAGACGACATCAGAACCCTGATGGACAACGGTGAAACAGTCGCCCTCATTCTCCTCGACCTCTCGGCTGCCTTTGACACCGTCTGTCACCGCACCCTAATCACCCGCCTACGCTCCACCGGGATCCAAGGCCAGGCCCTGGACTGGATCGCCTCCTTCCTCGCTAACCGCTCCCAAAGAGTTTACCTCCCTCCGTTTCGCTCAGAACCCACCAAGATCATCTGCGGCGTACCTCAAGGCTCATCGCTCAGCCCGACACTCTTCAATGTCTACATGAGCCCCCTCGCCGACATCGTACGCAAGCACGACATCATCATCACCTCCTACGCCGACGACACCCAACTTGTACTCTCCCTCACCAAGGACCCCGCCAGCGCCAAGACCAACCTACAAGAGGGTATGAAGGACGTCGCAGACTGGATGAGGCTCAGCCGCCTAAAGCTGAACTCTGAAAAAACGGAAGTCCTCATCCTCGGCAACACCCCGTCCGCCTGGGACGACTCCTGGTGGCCCACGGCCCTCGGCACCGCACTGACCCCCGCAGACCACGCCCGCAACCTCGGCTTCATCTTGGACCCTCTTCTCACCATGACCAAGCAAGTCAACGCCGTGTCCTCCGCCTGCTTCCTCACTCTCCGCATGCTCCGCAAGATCTTCCGCTGGATCCCCGCCGACACCAGAAAAACCGTGACCCACGCCCTTGTCACGAGTCGCCTGGACTACGGCAACACCCTCTACGCCGGGACCACCGCCAAACTCCAAAACCGCCTGCAACGCATCCAAAACGCCTCGGCCCGCCTCATCCTCGACGTACCCCGCAACAGCCACATCTCCGCACACCTGAGACACCTGCATTGGCTCCCAGTCAGCAAAAGGATCACCTTCCGTCTTCTCACCCACGCACACAAAGCCCTCCACAACAAGGGACCGGAATACCTCAACAGACGCCTCAGCTTCTACGTCCCCACCCGCCCCCTCCGCTCCGCTGGCCTCGCACTTGCTGCCGTCCCTCGCACCCGCCGCTCCACGGCGGGTGGGAGATCCTTCTCCTTCCTGGCGGCCAAGACCTGGAACTCCCTCCCCACCAGCCTCAGGACCACCCAGGACCACTCCGCTTTCCGGAGACTCCTAAAGACTTGGCTGTTCGAGCAGCGATAACCCCCCCTTTCCCCCCTAGCGCCTTGAGACCCGCACGGGTGAGTAGCGCGCTTTATAAATGTTAATGATTTGATTTGATCTGCTGTTGTTTGACCATGTGGTCGGTAGACATTTTATGCATCCAGTCAGTGTGTCTTTTCCATGGGCTTGCATGTGTTCCTTGTTCGCCATGCCTCTTTACTCTCTGTTGTTGTTTGACCATGTGACTGGTGGCCATTTTTGGGGATCCAGCCAGTGTGCCTTTGCCATAGGCTTCCAAGGATGGATGTGATACCAGTTTAATAAGATCCTTGGGGATCATTGTAGACTGTGTATAATGATTTTGATGAGCAGTGCTTAATTTATTGCATGCGTATTTTTGCATTTTTTATTCTGCACCTCTTTGCCTCACAATAGCTTTTTTTTTTTCTCACCATATTGATCTTTTTTTTTTTTATTGAATATTTTTTGTTTTGTTTTTACTTTTAATTTTAAATGTTTTATATTTTTACATTGCATTTAATTTTTTTACTTTTAATTATAAAATGTTTATTTTTTCCATTTTTTAAAATTGTATTATATTGTTTATTTTTAAAATTTAATTATTTATGTTTTATAGCATGTTGCCTTGATCCATTCATCCATTCATTCACCATGGGAGCACAACTGAGCTACAGCATTAAATTCTTTAAGTATAATTCCATTTCCTCCTGGACACCCTGATTGCACAGCAGACATCATTTATTTTTTTTAATTATTATTTATTCCATTTCCTCTGGACCACCCTGCCACCATTGGTTTTGAAGGATTATTCAATTTGCCCATGCAGCTCTCTGACTACCACAGGTGTCTCCTTTAAAATAAATGGATATAAAGGGAAGAGCTATATCTGTATGTTGTGTTGCCTGATCTGTAATTACGTTTTATGGTATGGTGGTGGTGTGGCTTGACTTTACAATACATAGTTAAATTGTTATTTGTTACATAAGTATCCAACCACACATTTGTTTGTGCCAATTCAACCTGCAACAATACCACTTTTCACTATCTACATATTTTTCTGGCTTGGTTGCTTTTAGGTGCACAAGAGAAAAAGAGACCTCCCCAGCAGCACTGACAAAGAAAAGGCCTGTGCAGTGATTCCAGTCCTCCAATCCCTTCTGCTTGTACATCTTAATGTCACTGACAGCTTCAAGAAGGCCCTGAAGAAAGTTGCTCCCAAGAAAGTGGTTAGTGAGAAAAAGCAGCTTTCCATCAGTGATGTGCCAGCCGCAGCCTTTTTCTGCGAGACGTATGCCTGCCACACCGGCCTCCATGGAAGAACCTGGGAGCATCACTCCACAGCAACAGAAAATCCCCAACCCCCTATGCTCAAGACCATGTGTTTCAGTGAGGCAGGGACTGTAATCATGGTGAAACCAGTGAGCAGTGACTGATTTGAATTTGTCCCTTTCGTAAAGTAGTATCTAATCATTTTAAGAAACAGAGATTAATTGGAGCAGAACTGCAGGTAGAGCTTTCTGCCGAGCAGCAACCTCCTCTTTTACAATTATTGACTCCCAAATCTACAGCAAGGAAAGGGAAGGGTACTACTCCACCATCTTTTCCAAGCAAACACTTCTGATGATGATGATAGAGACATAGAGTGGACCTCAGTGGAGTCCGGCAGATGCCAGGAGAGGCAAGGGAAAAGAAAAGTTCCTGAAAACCTTAGAATCATGGGAGGGGATGATGAGGAGGATGACAATGATGAGCCAGTCATTGTGGAAACTAGCACAGAGAAGTCCAACATTTCTATCCAACCTGTTTTGAAGGATATGGCATGAGAAGCACCACCAGCTCTCATATTGGTAAGGCCCCGGATGAGACCTGCACCAACCCCTACCTCAGTAGAAGTGAACTACCCACCTACCTCCAGTTCTTCTTCAGGCATTGGCAGTGGCCCGGTAAGAAGGTACTCCCACCAGTTTGGGACTTTTTTAATATTAGCAAATAGGAGGAGGACATTGCAATATGCTCCATTCATCACACAAGTGTCCATTGAAGAAAACCAGGTTCACAATATGGTACTGGAGGCCAGACGACTGAATGAAAAATCATCACACAATCTGTTGAGAGGAGCACCTTAACCCCTTCGCTGCCAGGCCTTTTCCCCCTCCTGTGCCGAGCCTTTTTTTGGCTATTTGGGACAGTTCGCACTTAGGCCCTCATAACTTTTTGTTCACATAAGATACCCAGGCCAAATTTGTGTCCTTTTTTTCCAACATCCTAGGGATTCTAGAGGTACCCAGACTTTGTGGGTTCCCCTGAAGGAGACCTAGAAATTAGCCAAAATACAGTGACTAGTTTTTTTTTTTTTTTTAAATGGGAAAAAAGGGCTGCAGAAGGCAGCTCGTCGTTTTTCCCCTGAAAATGGCACCAACAAAGGGTTTACGTTGGCAAGATCACCATCTTCCCAGCTTTCAGGAACAGGCAGACTTGAATTGGAAAATCCAATTTTTCAATACAATTTGGACATTTTACTGGGACATACCCCATTTTTACTATTTTTTGTGCTTTCAGCCTCCTTCCAGTTAGTGACCAAAATGGGTGAGGAACCAATGCTGGATCCCAGAAAGCTAAACATTTCTGAAAAGTAGACAAAATTCTGAATTCAACAAGGGGTCGTTGTGTAGATCCTACAAGTGTTTCCTACAGAAAATAACAGCTGAAATAAAAACAATATTGAAATTGAGGTGAAAAAAACAGCCATTTTTCTCCATGTTTTACTCTGTAACTTTTTCAGATTTTTTAAAGCAATATACCGTTACGTCAGCTGGACTCTTCTGGTTGCGGGGATATATAGGGCTTGTAGGTTCATCAAGAACTCTAGGTACCCAGAGCCACTAAATGAGCTGCACCTTGCAATGGGTTTTTATTCTATACCGGGTATACAGCAATTCATTTGCTGAAATATAAAAAGTGAAAAATAGGTATCAAGAAAACCTTTCCAAAATGGCCACAAGATAAGGTGTTGAGAAGCAGTGGTTATTTGCACATCTCTGAATTCCGGGGTGCCCATACTAGCATGTGAATTACAGGGCATTTCTCAAATAGACGTCTTTTTTACACACTGCCTTACATTTGGAAGGAAAAAATTTAGAGAAAGACAAGGGGCAATAACACTTGTTTTGCTATTCTGTGCTCCCCCAAGTCTCCCGATAAAAATGGTACCTCACTTGTGTTGGTAGGCCTAGCGCCCACGAAAGTTAATGGCCCAAAACACAACGTGGACACATCAATTTTTTTCACAGAAAACAGAGGTGTTTTTTACAAAGTGCCTACCTGTGGATTTTGGCCTCTAGCTCAGCCGGCACCTGGTGAAACCTAGCAAACCAGTGCATTTTTGAAAACTAGACACCTAGGGGAATCCAAGATGGGGTGACTTGTGGGGCTCTGACCAGGTTCTGTTACCCAGAATCCTTTGCAAACCTCAAAATTTGACAAAAAAAACACTTTTTCCTCTCATTTCGGTGACAGAAAGTTCTGGAATCTGAGAGGAGCCACAAATTTCCTTCCACCCAGCGTTCCCCAAGTCTCCCAATAAAAATGGTACCTCACTTGTGTGGGTAGGCCTAGAGCCCACAAAAGGAAATGGCCCAAAACACAACGTGGACACATCACATTTTTTCACAGAAAACAGAGGTGTTTTTTACAAAGTGCCAACCTGTGGATTTTGGCCTCTAGGTCAGCCGGCACCTGAGGAAACCTAGCAAACCAGCGCATTTTTGAAACCTAGACACCTAGGGGAATCCAAGATGGGGTGACTTGTGGGGCTCTGACCAGGTTCTGTTACCCAGAATCCTTTGCAAACCTCAAAATTTGACCAAAAAAAACACTTTTTCCTCTCGTTTTGGTGACAGAATGTTCTGGAATCTGAGAGGAGCCACAAATTTACTTCCACCCAGCGTTCCCCCAAGTCTCCCGAAAAAAATGTTACCTCACTTGTGTGGGTAGGCCTAGCGCCCACGAAAGGAAATGGCCCAAAACACAACGTGGACACATCACATTTTTTCACAGAAAACAGGTGTTTTTTACAAAGTGCCTACCTGTGGATTTTGGCCTCTAGCTCAGCCGGCACCCCCTCATGCCAATTTCATTTGAAAATAAACATCCCTGGTGTCTAGTGGGCATTTTGACAGCCGGATTGCTTGCAATCCGGCTGCCGAAACGCTGAGAGAGACTTCAAAGCGTCTGGAGAAGTCTCTCGGCCTCCTCCACGTGATCGGAAGAGAAATACTTTTGCATTTCTCTTCCGATCGCGCTGGAAGTCGAGCTTCCAGCACGATGGGAGTAGGCCTTGTGACAATCAGCGTGCGCTCGCGCGCTGATGTCACAGGGGGGTTGGGGGGTGGTCTGGGGTGGAAGGGAAGGGCTTCCCCTTCCATCCCTGCCTTGGGGGGCTGTGGGGTACCCCACAGAGGAGCGCTAGCACTCCCTCTGGGCTCTGTGCCCAGGACGTAATGGTTACGTCCTGGGCACACGAGCACTGTGCCTCAGGACGTAACCATTACGTCCTGGGCACAGAAGGGGTTAAAAAAAGTGATGAATGTGGCTGTGGAGGTGAAGGTGAGGGGAGCCGGGAAACATCAGCTACTACTAGTCAAATCACGGTGGAGGATAAGGAAGAAGAGGGTGACATCCTCCTTCAAAGAAGCTCTGTCCCCAGCAGTTTGCAAGAATCACCCAGCCTCAACAACCTCACAATGATACAAGAAGACTCAGAGTCAGATGGAGACAAAATAGCATAGAGTGACTGCCCCATGATGCACATTGAGCCTACCACCACCTACTTCTCAAAAATCACCTGTGTCAGTGGCCATAAAAAAGAAGACAATCCAGACTATTGTTGTGGGCATGTTTAGGCAGGAAGGGCCCTACAGCCGCAACCACCCAACGGCACATTTGTACAATGGAAAGCTGTGGAAGAAATGTGATTCTTAAAATTTGTGTCAGCCATCTACCAAAAATGGAGGTATGAATGAAAACATAGTAGCACATGCCTTGGTTGAGAACTTAAGCTATCACTTGAGATGTCATCCAAGGCTGAAAAATGAAATGATCTTGTCCAAAGAGTAGATCTGTGCCACTGTACTTGATCCACACTACAGAAAAATTCTTCCCACTTTCATTCCTTTTTTTGAAGGGAATGTTTCAAAATATAAGAGGTGGATTGTTGAGACTGGGCCTTAGAGTCCCACTCCACAGTTCTGGGATGCAGCCTTCAACTTCCAGAGATGGCAGTCTTGTCTCACAGCATCCAACACCAGCAACCAGAACACCGGCAACCTCAGCAACAGAAGAATCACACCCATACTCTGCATTGGCATGCTTTCAAGTGGCAGGTCTCAAGTTCAGTGCAGAGATGAAGGCAAAAGAAATCGAGCAAGTGGCAGCATGCTAGTGCCATCATTCAACTTTTTAATTATTTTTTGTTGAATTTCTTTCTTTGCAAAAAGAAAATGGCTAGTGGAAGACTATGTTTGTGTCAGATTTATGCTATCCCACCATTTTTAAGCCACTTATATGGCTGCATTGGAGTTGGACCAGTGCACAGTAAAGAAGCCACCACATTCCCTTCAGAAAATTGGAGACAATGCCTGCCTTCCTTACATGCCATTGCCTATCTTTATTTTGCATTAACTGGCAGGGCTGACCTATCTACCACTGTGCTTTGATTGGAAGAGGTAACAACTAGATATTGCACCCATGAGTAATGATATATTGAGTGACTATTTGTGATGATTAATGACACATGTGGTGGCAGACAGTGAGGGATCGAGTTCAACAAATTTGTAAACTTAATTTTGATGATTTGCAATGTTTGGGGGATGACGAGTGATAATTTTTTCCTGAAAGTGATTAGCCTTTCAAACATAGCAAAATTTCTTTGCTGGACCCACTTCTTTTTTTCTGGTTCTTCAGACCAAACACAAATTTATACAAACTACTCAAGTTCTTTTTCTCTATTTGTCCTTCAACAGCAGTGCACTACACAGGTCTACCTCACTTGGTTTGGGACTGGGACAGAGTCACTGGGAATCAGGAGGAGGAGGCAGGAAGGACTCAGGGCGGGACTACCTCAACAGCTGGAAGCAGAAAGTTATTGTCTTCGAAGAGGAAGAGAAACCATGATGATGATGAAGGCCTGGTACTCTGTGGACTGGAGAGAGGCACGTTGATTTTGGAAATGCTGCTGAGTGTGTGTTTGCTCTATTGCTAGATCAAATGTGAAACTTCTCTTTATGTTATTGCTCTGCTTCTGAGTCTTCTTGGCACACTCCTGACTCCTCGTGTAACTTACCTTGCTTCCCTTCTGTTCTCCTTTATTGTATAACACAGTTACTGCTTTTCAATAAGCAGATCTTCTCCTAGTCCTCTCCTGCACGAACAACATTTGGTGGAAACTCAACACTCCAACTTACCTTCCAGTTTACCTACTGGATAGTGCAGCCATGCGAGTGATGGACATTTCGAGAAGAGTGGAGATGCACCACTCAGTTTGGCAATACAGTGTCATTTTCGTTTTAACAATCATGATTTTTAGAACGCAGTGGTTAACTTCAATCATCCATAATTTGTATATTTCAAACCTAGAAGACAGAACATTTAGAGACACTCTTCAGCTGGAAGACTCTTTGTAATTCATTTCACCGACCTTTGTCCTTAATTTCCTTCCTAACTAGATTAAAGATGGTGTGGTGCTCAGCACCCCAATGAATATTGTTGTTGTTTCTTTTGTGTAGTGTATGTCTTTGTCGCACCTATCCCCAAATCCCCTTTCCCATCCATTAATTGGGCCCCTAGCCCTCTTTTCCTGGGCTATGTCATTTTTATTAAGGTGTGACTTAATTTTACAACATAAGTTAATCACACACTTGCTGAGGCAGATGTGGTGAAAGCGACATGAACTCAATGCATGATCTTCTATTACCTGAGCAATAGCCCACATCGGCCCCATTTACCCACCCACGTATCATTCATCAACATCATCATTCAGGCCTTGTGTTATGTGTTGCGTAAACATTTAACTTGTCCAACCACTTCTGGCTCTGTGCTCACTTCTCCTGACTCAAGGATTTCATTTCCTAAGTTTAGTTTTATTAAGTGCTAGCTTCCCTTTGCTCAGAAGAAGTTTATATTGCTAGTTTTTATTATCATATCAAGTCTTCTTTGTTGTGCATCATACTGTTATGGTGGTTTTCTGGTCTCAGTCTTTCTAAAGTTATAATAAAACATAACCCAATGACTTTCTGTTTTCTTTCAATCTAGTTGACAGTGATGGATAGATGTTTGCTTAATCCTACAGCTGGAGTACGGATGGGTGGAAGTGGCACCTTGTGACTTTGCTGTTAGCGTGCTAGCTTGCTACTAAGATAAGATGCCATCTTGGGAAAACCATGCAGTGAGAAGACTGAGGTAGCAGCCATTGCTTCATCTATTCAGGTAAGAGAAGAACTATGAATTGAAGTGAACTTGTTAGTTAGTAATTAACTTCTACTGAAGAAGATGGTGTTTGTGTGTATCTAGGTTTTTGTAGGCAAAATAGGTGACGTCACTCACCCACTATTGGTCAATATAGTTACAGAGAGCAACAGAGCACGAGTATAAGTAGCTGACTTACACTTTTTTGCACATTTAAAAATCAGGCTACACTAAAAGACCGCAGTGCAAACTAAAACACCAAAATAAAGATTTGAGGCATAAATGAAGTGAAATAAAGTATTCCCCTTTTATTATTTATAAACAGAAAATCAACCCTTTCTGCCCAAAACAGGCCCACCTTTCTCCCCAAACAAAGCGTCCTGTTCCCAACCAAAGTCCAACAAATATCCAATGAAAGTCAAAAGTAAAAGTCCAAAGTGAAAAAATGTCCCTCTCCCCCCACAAGTGTCGCTCCCGCCAAAAAAAAAATGAATGTAAAAAAGGATCAAAAGAGGGCATTCTCCATATGGGTCCAGAGATCTTTGAGGGTTGCCTCTATGTGTGCCACCCAGCAGTCTAGGTGCATAAAGTCTTGCAGGAAGCAGCACTGGAAATTGCGGTCCAAGTAAGCGGGAGACATCAGTGGTGGGATGCGTTTGGGCCTATGCCATCTGGCAGTGGCACTGACGGTGCTGCTGGAAGGTTCTGGCAGCCGGTTGGAGTACTTTAGATTGGCTGGCATATTGGCAACTGCTTGGGCCTCATCGACCTCCTCCTGAAGAGGCACCAGCCACTGAAATTCGGTGCACATGGCCTCCAGCCTCTGCCACCACAGCTGGGCTGCTATCTCCTGGTGAGTAGGTGGATGCCCAGCAGGAGTAGCTACAGCAAGAATGAAAAAGAAAAATGACAAAGTATAAATAGTGCTCAGTGCAAAGAATTGTTTGAAAAGTATAATGTCACAATAGAGGTAAATATCTGGTCCACCAGGCCCATTGGAATTTGTCGTGGCTGATTACGAGTCAAAGGGCCATTATTTTTACCCACACATGCCTCACTGGAGTTGAGGAATGTTTAAAGGGTAAAATTGGAATTTACATGAATCCCTTATTAAAGCCATAAATTGGAGTATGCCAAAAGGGATTTTTGTTTTACTTTTTTCGGTGGCACAGACTGAACTTTGAAAGAAGTAAAGGACTGAAGTACTAGGAGGTGAAAGAATGGGCACTGGCAGAGAGTAAACACACATTGTGGTAAGTTTGCAATGCATTGACAACTTTGTAAATGCTGCATTAACTAAAGCAGATGCACATTGCACAGACAACATTTTTGCACTGCTAACTATTGCCGAATTGAACCACGCTGCAGTCACGTCATAGTAGCCTGGGTGACTAATGGGGAAGCAGGTATGATGATGGGGGAGAGGATAAGTATGTGCCTTGCTTAACAACAACAGAGAGTTAGGGGAGTAGACAGAAAATTAAAATACCCCCCACTTTGAACAAAATGTTTGATAACCAGGATAATCAAGCAAAATAGGTGAACAGACAAATCCCTGTAAGGAACAGCTCCCTAATTTCTTGATCCGAGCAATTAGCCATTCGTCTTTTCATTCCTCTATTCACCCTTTGATACCTACCATTCAAGCTTTACACTCTCTCTTATCCAGTCTTTCACCATTTCAATCCAGCCATCCATAAATCCACCCATCCATCCATACACTCACCTACCCAGTTTTCACCCTTTCAACCAGCCTTTCACCTATCCATTCATTTACCCATGCATTGTTTGTTACCATCCACCCGTCCTTTAAACCACTTGAGTATCCTTTTACCCATCTGCCCTTCACCCACAAAGGCATCCTTTCACCCATGTACCCTTTCATCCATCCTTTTATGCACCTCCTATCACTCACCTACAAATCCTTTCCTTTCACTCACCTACACATTCATTAATATACTACACATCCACTCATATACCATTTCATCAATTATTTATTTTAGCCATCCGTCTTTCATTCACTTTTCCATCAACTCATCATTTGTTATGTCCATCCATTATGAGCTTTTATCTGCTCATTTGCAGATAGAAGATGCCATTAGGAACTCAACCCCTGCTGTAGCGGCTGAAGCAGGAGGTTCACAAGCAACACCCTGGCAGTGAGTATACTAGTAATTGTCAATAAGCAAGAGCAATATGACTTACCACTGCCCATTCCTACTGCTGTTGGTTCTCCCCCTCCGACCACTGTTGTGTTCAGCGCAGTGGTGCTGCCACTGGCCCCTGCAGTGGTCGTCGGTGCAGCTGGAAAAAATGTTAGATGCCAGATACACCTCTCCTTGTTAATTTGTAAGAACTAATTCAACAAAATACAACTGCAATAGACCACTACAGCTATATCTTCTTCTATCATTCACTTCAGGAATTTTTATCGGTTAACTATCTTGGAAGTGCAAGGTAGTCAAATCAACAGCAAAGGTTTCATAATGGAGGGGCAAATCTAAGTCACTGAAGTGCAAAGAAGGAGTGAAATATTTTGATCAATACAGAAGGACCTATGACAAGCTCTTGGTTGGCAAATGCAGTGGGCATGAGTAGGAAAAGAAAACCTTTACAAACATAAAGAAAATGTGAATTGGGCATGCAATTCTGTTGCTAGAGTACCTGCCCTAAAAATCTGTCATCTGAGTATTACAGTACCAGTCTGCAAGATATCTAAAGAGAATAGCAAACGCTAACCTTAGTAACAAAGCAGAAGAAAGCTATATACTAGTACAGACAGGTGAAAGTCAGGTACAGAAACATTAAAAACAAGAATTTTACAAAGCTCAGATAGAATGAAATAAGTACAAAAAAGGTAGGCAGACACAGTAAAAATAAAAGAAAGATTATTTGAAATGAGGAGATGTGAAAGTTAGGGAAATAATAATAATACAATAACAGGAAGACTTACTGGGGCTAGCAGATCTGCCAGCTGCTGCTCTGATGGTGAAACTGGCACCTTTGTGTCCTAGACCCAACTCCGACGTTGCCCTCTTCTTCCCCTTGGGTGCTGAGGTAAGAAATAAAGAAGATAAAAAAATAGATTAGAGATACAGTTAATCTCCCCAAAAATACAGGCAAAGGCAAACACAATAACATTGTACTTTTCTAAATCAGATCACCTATTGTACTAGTATCAACTCGAGTTAACCTATTCATTTCTTACTCCTAATTCCTACTCCAAATTTCTTAAAGCTAAACTACATTTGCAACTACTTACCACTCCTAATACATTTGTAATACAACAAATGATCTTTGCTTCTCAACCACCTTTGATGAGCAGACTCAGTCTCCCTTTCTTTCATTGCGTAGATGCATACTATGATACTACACATCACGGGGAGATTGCGATTTGGAGGGACTGCGAAAACTACATACAGAAAGGCACAAAGAAGGGAATGTTAACTCACTGATATTACTTACTACTACTACCACTATCTTTTACTTGGTGGCAGAAGGAGTCTCAGTCTGCATGGCTTCTTAAATGATCAGCCAAAGCAATGGCCGACTAGTACAATTAGGCAGCACAGACTGAGCACCTGGCTAGCTCAAACTGGATCACATAATATTCACTGTAACATAAACTTAACTTACTTCTGAGAGTCAGAAGCATGCTATTAGAAAGCAAAGTGCATTGTGAAATACATACAACAAATAAAGAACTATTTACTCATCGAGCCCTGACTCCTCTATGCCCAGCAGGTTGAGCATGTCCTGCTTGAGGTCCAGTATGTCCGCCCAGTCATGTGTCACCTGCTTCTGGATGTGCTGGACCTCAGTGTGCTGACACAACAAAAGGCACACTCCCCCCCCCCACAACAAATGACTGTCCCAAAGGGCGTAACCACAATCCCAGGCCTGCTGCCTCCTGCCAGCATTGAAGGGAGGTGGTGCTGCACAAAAACCACAGGTGCTGCCTCCTCTGCATCAGTAAAAAATGGGGCAGGGCTGCTTCTGATGTACTGATGTCCGGAAGGTAAACGGCTAACATCGGCATCAGTACCTCTACTCCCTCTGCCACCCTGTTATGCTATTGCGCTGGACGAAAAACAGAAAGGGGAAGAAATAGAACGAAGAAAGAAAGAAAAAAGGAAAGAAAGGAAAAAAAAAAAACAAAAAAAAAAAAAAACGCAAAAAGTCACAGAAAATACCCCAAAAAATGACAGAAATGTAAAATACACAAACACAAGGACACACACTGATGAAATAAAGGAAAACAAAAGGTTCATAATTTAGAAAAGGGTGTATTACAAAGATTTCGGGAAGGTTTAGGTTAGGCCCAGCACCATGCCCAGAGAGGCAGAGAAAATAAAATGGCCACACCCATGCGAACTGCTTGGTGCTGTTAATGCGATATTTTCAGCACAAGAATCTGCATCATGCTCCTGAACATGATAAAGTAGCGTGTATGGGTGCACCAAGCAAATCCGCCCACTGGCAGAATTCCGTGGAGCATGCAGAGTTTTTAACCACTTCACAGAATTCCGTGTAGTAAAACTCTGGAGCTTCGCCCACCCCTAATCTTCTCCTGCCATATAGTTCATGCATTCTACAGTAGAAATTTGTTCTTCATTCTCACCTTAACTTCTATCTTCAATAAGACAATTGAGGGGTTCAGTCTGATTTCCGGGAGGTAGGGTGTTCCAGATTACCGGTGCAATACTTTAGAAGTCTTGCTTATGTGTTTACTTTTTATAGAATTTCAGTGGTCTCAGTAGTAGGTAACTAGTGTGTCTAGATGCTGTGCTGCCACCAGATAGCTCCAGTTTTTATGCAAGGTATCTCAAAGTGTTGAAGCGTAGGGCTTTATGGGTCATGCAAGCGATTTCCTAAATCCCAACCTCATGTGGGAGTCAGTTTAGAGATATTAGGTCAAGTGTGATGTGATTATTTCTGTAGATCCTGTAATGAGCCTAGCAGCAGAATTTTGAGGAGCCCTTAGTGGCATCAGTTTAGATCTTGGAAGGTTGCAGAGATTAGCACTCCCATAGACCAACCTGAGAATCACTAGGGCATAAACCACTGATAGGAAATCATCCAGGATAGAAAGGGTCCTATTGTTCATGTGGAAGCTTGCTCCTTTTGTGGCAGAGCAGATGCGCTCCTGCATGTGCAGGTTTTTGACAAGCATTATTCCCAGTGATCTTGTTGAATCTATAACATGTAGTAAGCAGTTAAGAGCTGTTAGTTGTTTCATTCATTCTGCAAAAAGTGTCTCTGAATGGTTCATTAATTGATAATTTTTACTATATGTATTGCTGGAAGTGCAGCTGCTTTGAGTTCTACCATTGTTGCCTGTTCCAGTCACTTGACCCCAAGCAGCTCAACACACAAGTCATCAAACTCTCTTTGAATAGCTATCAACCATTTTAAATGGTAGTCACTGTTCTCAAGGATTAGGACATACAGTGGTAAAAAGAGAGTGTATAAGAAGATGCTTGGAAATCTTAGGACTCTGCGGCCACATGTGGAAAAAAGTATTTATTTCTAGACAGTATCAGAAGATGTAGCTTACCTGTTTAGTTATTGGCTGTAGTGTGAAAACAACATCACTTTTCTTGCACTACCACCATACACTTGGCTACAAACTTTGCATTCCTTGTGTGCAGGCTAACACTGATATTAAGTGATAAATAATTGACCCATGAGTTTTGCCTTTTCTTCTGAGCTCGAGAGTGATCTGCAGGTCTTAAGTACAAATTCTGACAGATGTAAGTCAGCCATTTAACTTTGTGATACAGGAGGAAGTGACCCTAAAATCTAGGCATCAAGGGGTCAAACCACACCCACGATTCAAACCGTCACACCACTGAATGTTCACAAAGTGACCCTGACACTTTTGAAGCAAGTGTCAACTTGCTGAGAAATGTTTTTGTGAACTGCACTTAACTAGTTTTTTATTTTTTTTAAAAGGTGTGTTATTAAACGGTAGATAACATCAATGAGTAAGTAAACATTTCTCAGCGCATACATGTGGTTGTGTGTGCATGTGTGAGTGTGTATGTGAGAGAAATACTAGTGTATTTTTCCCCACAACTCACATTTAGCACAGCTGCCTTTTGTCATATAAACAACCTCTTTACTAACAGGCGTATCAATAAATGCACATAACCATTGTGTACATTTGTGTGTGTAAGAGTGTGCATGTGTTATTGGCCTGCTGCAATGTAATAATGCCTTTTTCACACAGCAAAAACATCACATAGTTCTATAAGTAGCCTTTGTGTATTCTTTACACACAGACAAGCTATCTCTTTTTTCACAGTGAGTTTGTCTGCATGTGTGTGAGCATGTGTGTGTGTGTGTGTGTGAGAGAGTGTTTTTTGTTCAAATAATTTTTTCCAGTGTGGTAAATCTGGAGGTCACATCATCCCACCATTGAGTAGGAAAGACTCCTCAAGCAGAATGTCTGTCCTAGAGCAGCTGAGAGTTTGGAAAATGAGACCACACCCTGGCAAAGTTGCTGATTACTCCAGAAGGCTAGTTATAGTAAAGCCTTTCCCCTTCCATTTAAGCAGCGATTGGTCACCTGACCCTGGTTACTGATCAGGGAAGGAAAGCTGTAGATAGGTACCAGGGACAAATAGCAGCCACCATTTGTTTGCAAGTGGGTGCACCTGGAAGATTTCCAGGCAATAAACAACATGGGAGAGGTACCACAGGAAAATAAAGAGTCTCCTATTTTCAATGAAGCACCCCCTTAATGGATTGCTACTCAGGGATTCTGGCAGACACACAATCACTGAGAAGGAATCATACCTGTATTCACAAGGACTTTTTGAAATAGGGGCGGACACCCTGGCATATTAGTTGACACTCCAGAGGGCAACTATTGAAATTCTTTTTCCTTGCTCTTAAGGGCCGAGAAGGGTGCAGCTCCCTCACAATGTCAGCCAACATTTTCATTTGTGAAAGCAGTGCCTCAGGGCATAACAGAAGCCCAAGTTAAAAACAACAAAAGAGAGGCACCATTGAAAACATGAGAGCGTCACTTTCTAGTGAGGCCTCTTCCAAATAAATTCTTGATCAATGATTGGCGTTGCACTATGATCCCCATTTTTTTTTTTTAAACAGTTGAGTACAGGGGCATAAATCCTCCTCCTGTGAAGAAACAACATGGCAGGGGCATCAATGGAAAAAGAAGAGTCTCTCCTATTTAAGTGGTGCCACTTCCAAGTGGATTCCTTCTCGAGAAGTGCAGCAAGGCCACAATCTCCAAGCAAGATTCCAACTAGGGTGCCACAAGTGGTGTTTAAGAGAGTGGACTCTTGGTGGCATGGGACAAACAAAACAGTGTATCAAACAAGAAATTAGACTACAGTCAAAGTGAAAAACAGGCATGTTAAATGTCAATAAAGTAAAAACATGCTTAGCTCCTTCGCTGCCAGGCCTTTTCTCCTTTTTTTTGGCTTTTTGGGGCAGTTTGTGCTTAGGCCCTCATAACTTTTTGTCCACATAACCTACCCATGCCAAATTTACATTCTTGTTTTTCCAAGATCCTAGGGATTGTAGAGGTGCCCAGAGTTTGTGGGTTCCCATGGAGGAGACCAAGAAAATAGCCAAAATTTAGCAAACATTTCATTTTTTTTTAAATGGTAAAAAAGGGCTGCTGAAGAAAACTTGTTTTTTTTCTCTGAAAATGGCATCAACAAAGAGTTTGCAGTGCTAACATCACCATGTTCCCAGCTATCAGGAACAGGCAGATGTGAATCAAAAAACCAAATTTTGCAACATAATTTTGGCATTTTACTGGGACATACCCCACTTTTACTATTTTTTGTGCTATTAGCCTCTTTCCAGTTAGTGACAGAAATGGGTGTAAAACCAATGCTGGATCTTGGACAGTTAAACATTTCTAAGAAGTAGACAAATTTCTGAATTTAGCAAGGGTTCATTTGTGTAGATCCTACAAGGTTTTCCTACAGAAAATAACAGCTGAAATAAAAACATATTGAAATTAATGTAAAAAAACAGCAATTTTTCTCCACATTTTACTTTGTAACTATGATGTCAGATTTTCAAAAGCAATATACCATTATGTCTGCTGGACTCTTTTGGCTGTGGCGATATATGGGCTTGTAGGTTCATCAAGAACCCTAGATAACCAGAGCCAATAAATGAGCGGCACCTTGCAATGGGTTTTCATTGTATACCGGGTATACAGCAATTAATTTGGTGAAATATAAATAGTCAAAAATGGGTATCAAGGAAACCTTTGTATTCCAAAAATGGGCACAAGATAAGGTGTTGAGAAGCAGTGGTTATTTGCACATCTCTGAATTCTGGGGTCCCCATACTAGCATGTGAATTATAGGGCATTTCTCAAATATTCATCTTTTTTACACACTCCTATTTTTGGAAGGAAAAAATGTAGAGAAAGGCAAGGGAAAATAACACTTGTTCTTCTATTGTGTGTTACCCCAAGTCTCCTGATAAAAATGATACCTCACTTGCGTGGGTAGGCCTAGTGCTTGTGACAGGAAACGCAACATGGACACATCACATTTTTACATCGAAATCTGATGTGTTTTTTGGAAGGTGCCTAGCTGTGGATTTTATACATTCGTGAAAATTCAGACTAGGGTGACTTGTGAGGCTCTCACCATGTTCTGTTACCCAGAATCCTTTGCACACCTCAAAATTTGGCAAAAAACAAACACTTTTTCCTCACCTTTCTATGATGGAAAGTTCTGGAATCTGAGAGGAGCCACAAATTTCCTTCCACACAGCATTCCCTAAGCCCCTGACAAAATTGGTACCTCACTTGTGTGGGTAGGCCTAGTGCCCATGATAGGAAATGCCCCAAAACACAACATGGACACATCAAAATGATCTAATACAAAACTACCTGTTTTGCAGGGGGACATCTGCATTTTTGGTCCTTGGCTCAGCAGCCTACCAAACCCAGACATTTCTGAAAACTAGACACCTGAGGGAGTCCAGGGAGGTGTGACTTGAGTGGATCCCCCAATGTTTTCCTACCCAGAATCCTCAGCAAACCTCACATTTAGCTAAAAAGTTACATTTTCCACACATATCTGTGTGGGATCTCCGCATCGGCCCAAATAAAAATGATACCTCACTTGTGTAGGTGGGCCAAGTGCCTGTGATAGGAAAGAGCCAAAAACAGGAAAAAAAAGGGGAACCAAAGTGACTCCAAAAGAGAAGTTTGAAAAAAAACCTTTTTAGGTTGACAAGTAGGCCAGAATTGTAATTGATATAGATGTGATAATGCTGGGTGGTAGAAACTGTGTGGATTCCTGCAGATTCCGGAAGGTTCCATCATAAAATGTGGGAAAATATGTGATTTCAAGCAAAGTTGGAGGTTTGCAGGGCATTGTGGGTAAGAAAATGGTGGGGGTGCACGTGAAGACCCCACCCTGAACTCACCCAGATGTTTAGTTTTAGATGTGTCTGGGTCTCGTAGATTTTTCTACATGGCAGCGTCCCAAAGTGCAAAAATGCAGCCTTCACCATTCCAAGTTGGACGATTTTGAGAGTTAGACCAGTTCTCATGGCTCAAATGTAAAACCAAAACCACAAATAATCAAACGTCTTCTTGCTTGCGGTGGGATAAGTGTTTTAGTGTGCAGGGGAGATGAAAGTCTCTTACCCCCTTAAGTTGGGGTGTGGGCATAACCATGGCCATACTGGTTGGTAGCCACCACACCACTAGTTTTTTTTAAATTCCCTGGGGAGTTGATTAGGGGTAATTGCCCCATCTGCCCACCCGTGGACAGAACAGCTTTGTCCCCATTTATTTGGGGTGAGAATATGGCCAGCCATATCCCCACCTTCTTTTAAAAAATTTTTTCAAAAAAACCCTGGTTTCAGGTGGGCTTTCTGCCTCTGTTGGGGGCAGACAGGCCGTACAGAAATAGGCCGATCTGCCCCAAAGGGGGGCAGAAATGACCTAAAATAAATTTGCCCCATGCCTAAGGGGTCGCTCCCCTTGCGTGAAATTGGCACAAAAAACATCCCTGGTTTCTAGTTGTTTCTGCCTCCCCGGGGCAGATCAGGCTAATTGATATAGGCCGATCAGCCCCACGGGGATACAGGGGGAAGGGTGGAAAAGGCCTCATAATAAAATTGCCTCCTGGGGACGACCCTTGCCTAAGAAGACAGATGCGGGTTCCTGGTTGGTGCAGAAGATGTCCCACAATGGATGGAAGAATGCAGTCTGGTTTGTGTTGCTGGATTCTGCCAACAAGCCTTGATGAACGCAAAGCTTGTGGGTAGCAGAAAATGGTGCTGCCCAGGAGCAGAAGCGACCTGTTGGCCTCTACCCAGGAGGAGGAGAGGGAGGGGGGACTCTTAGCAAGTCAGAGAGCCCTCAGAAGACCAGGCAGCACGCACAGGAGTCCCACAGCATGGAGACAAAGAAGGTGCAAATGGAGGCCAATGCAGCACAACACAAAGGATTCCCATGCCTCTGGAGAACCACTCAGGAATCTGTGCATCACAGGATGGAGTGCTGGTGGCCTAAGCTGTGCTGTGCATGAAGACCTTCTGGGAAAGTTGCACACAGGCCTTGCCAACTGCAAGTCACGCGGTGCATAGGGGTACAGTCTTGCGTGGGGAGGCAAGCTCTTACCTCCACCAAAGTTGGACAGCTGGGCGTTGGGACTGCCAGAGTCACTTTAGTCCACCACCTGTGTTGCTGGATCAATGCCTGTCGTCTGGAGAGGGGGTCCAAGCCACCAGGCGTCGCTGCAGAGAGGTGCCTGCTGAAGCGGGGAAGTGACTCCGTCACTCAACAAGAGATTCCTTCAGTTCTTCTGGTGCAGGCTGAAGACAGGCAGTCCTCGGAGGATACATGACCTGGAAACTGTTGTAGTTGCTGGCAGGAGCTGAAGTTACAATGTTGCAGAAGTCGTCTTTGCTTCTTTGTTGCAGCTTTGTAGAGTTCCTAGAGCAGTCAGCGATTGATCTGTCAGTAGAAGATGAAGTAAAGGATGCAGAGGATTCCTGCTGGAGTCTTGCAATTCGAATCTGAAAAAACACCCGGAGGAGAAACTCGAAATAGGTCTAAGAGGGGGATTGGTCACCTAACCAGGTAAGCACCTATCAGGAGGGGTTGTGACGTCAACTGCTGGCACTGGCCACTCTCAGAGTGCTCCACCACCTTGGAATCCAAGATGGCAAAACCCCTGGACACTCTGGAGGCGCTCTGGGCACCACCCCTGGGGTGGTGGTGGACAGGGGAGTGGTCACTCCCCTTTCCTTTGTCCAGTTTCATGCCAGAGCAGGGACTGGGGGTCCCTGAACTGGTGTAGACTGGATTATGCAAGGAGGGCCCCATCTGTGCCCTTCAAAGCATTTCCAGAGGCTCTGACCCCTCCCATGCCTGTAACATCTATTTCCAAATGGAGAGGGTGTAAGACCCCTCTCCTAAAGGAAATTAATTGTTCTGCCTTCCTGGAATTGAGCTGCTCAAGCCCCAGGAGGGCAGAAGCCTGTTTGTGAGGTGGCAGCAGCTGGGACTGCAGAGAAAGTCTCGACTGGTACAGCCATGGTGGCGCCCCCAGAGTGCATGAAATTGTGCAACCAATAATGGAATCATTATTGGGGTATAATTCCCAGTTGTTAGACACCTTATATGGCCATGTTAAGCGTTACCACTGTGAAGATATACATATGTATTGACCTGTATATAGTGCACACCCATAATGGTGTGCCCGCACTCACACACAGGTACTATGCACCTAGCCTTCAAGGTCTGAAGGTTAGACATATAGGTGACTTATAATTGACCTGCTGCAGTGAAAATGGCTGTAAAATAGTGCGTACATGATTTCAGTCAGGCTTTAATGGCACGCCTGAAGAAGTGTTTGTATGAGCTCATTATGGGTGGCAAAAGAAATGCTGCAGCTCATAATGATCTCCTGGAACCCCAATGCCCTGGGTTCCTATGTACCATATACTAGAGACTTGTAAATGGGGTCCAGTATACCAGTTTAGAGTGGAATACTGCGCTACCAGTATGTAAGTACAACTTTGGAACCAGAGAGAGCAAAAATACTGGAGTTCTGGTCAGAATGACTCCAGTGACACAGTTAAGCATACTGACAAAAACAGTGAAACAGACAGACAAGTAGGCCACAAACCATGAGCACTGGGGTCCTGACTAGCAGGATCACAATGACACAGTTAAAACACACTGACAAACACTGACAAACAGGCTACAAATGGGGGTAACCATGCTAGAAAGAGGCTACTTTCTCACATATACGACATCTTGAGAAGTTGCATGATTTATAGTGTTTTGCATAGTTGCTTCTTGTTTTAATTGTTGCAAATGAAATTGCATTTCAGTCTCTGTTGTGAAAGCAAGAGAAGCAAATGCACTTTTTCTGCTTGTTATTTGTGAATGTTTTGTTGTTCTATTCTTTGTCGTGAAGGTGGCAGCACTATTTGCTTGTTGAGGTATGGGTGTGTGTGCTAGTTCAAACATTTTTCCTTATTTTTATGTTATGTTGTTTCCTTATAAGCGTTATTGTATTTCTTCCACATAAACTTAGGCTTTTTTAATTAATTGAATGGGGCTTAGTGGTTGTTTTGTATTTGGATTTTGCTGTTTTTTATTCTTACATTTTATGCTACACTCACCTGCAGTGCAGTGCCTTCTCTCTTTCATTTGACATCACTGACCTGCTTCTTATCAGAATTACACTCAACGTACAGCCATATGAGTATCTGCATGATACTTGGAACACAGTACTTGTGGAACCAATTTATGTAGAAAATAAGTATTGCATTTTCAGATGACTGTTGCCTATACCTTAAGTGAAACAATGGTTAATTGCTGCATGGACTTCTCTGACACCAAGACAGCATCTAAGGACATAGTTTGTGGTTCAGAATCTGAAACTGAATTATACTCTAATGGAGTTCCATACATGTTCACTCATTTTCAAGTTCATTGGAAAGAGTATGGCCATTTAGCCTAGTGAGGCAGCCATCAGACCCTTTCACAAGTACAACCTGTGCCTTTGAGATACAGTGGTGTTAGTGCACAATTCACAGTTGAGAGGGGTGCCATGCAGCATACAGCTAGAACATTCCCTTGGAAACCATAAGTTTCCAAATTTATAACTTCCCTGTGTGGTAGAGTTGTTGGATATAAAGTAAGGTCCATATTTATTTCTCTGATTGCACTGAATTAGCATCATTTGTTTTCTGCTGATTCAGTGCGAACTTAACTCCATATTTATATTTTGATGCTAGACCCGTCTAGCATTGAAATATTGGAGTTAACATCATTTTTTGGATGCGTGAAACCTCCTTGCTTCAATGAGATGCAAGGTAGGCGTTCCCGTCCAAACATGACTCTAAGCCCCTAGCGCCATATTTATCCACTTGTGCAAAAAAGATGCATGAGTGGGAGTCGAACCCAAAAATGACGTTAACTCCGATTTGTGTCAAGTTGTAACGCCTGGGTCAGACCAGGCATTAAAATGAGGCAAACACATCACTGCTTAAAGAAAACCAACAAAAGCAACATCACAAACCCACAAGACAAGATGGAAGTGCTACTGCTCCAGCTTGCGAGAAGATACAGAGGACAGCAACAACAACAGCAACCACATCCACCACAACACGGCCCACAAAGGCAACGCAGAAGGCAGTAGATGGTATTCAGAAACAAGACAACCCTCCATGTCCTAAGGGACCAAGTCATGATAAGGACATACAGACTCAACCAGCAAGCCATACTTCACTTGCTGCACCACATTGAGCCACAAATCACAGCCAGCCTGCAAACCCCACACAACATACAACCTGTGACAAAGCTGCTAGCTGTCCTGCACAGGCTGGTAGGTGGCTCATTTCAAACAACAGGTGCGTTGGTGTGTCACAGCTGTCATTCTCTGCGTTCCTGATAAAGGTGTTAGATACAATAATTTCCTGACACCCCACCACATCAGCTTCCCCAACACCCAGAAAAAGCAGCAGGAGATAAAACAGGGGTTCTACCAATTTTATGGCTTCCCTCATGTGCTTGGTGCAATTGACTGCACCCATGTCTGACTTGTGCAACCTGCAGCAACAGAGCTCATATACTGGAATCGCAAGCACATACATTCCATCAATGTGCAGGCCACAGTGGACCACTGGGGACTATTCACAAACATTTTGGCAATTATCCTGAGAGTGTGCATGGCGCCTACATATTTCAGCACAACAGGATCAACAAACACTTCCAAGATGGATAATATGGAAATGACCTACTTGTGGGTAAGTCAACAAACCTAGCAATATACACACAACACACCAACCCTGTAGGACACACAAGACATACACCACTACGAAAACACATGGCCAGGGTAACACAGATGTGCAGCTAACATCACATATACATCATGCTGCAGTACAGCACAATTAGTGCACACCACAAACACATACAACTACATGTACGTAACACACCCACCACTTGAAAGACACACCACGTGAAGGACAGGTGCAGATATGTACCCTCTCCCAACAGAAGAACTACAAAAACCACTACAAGTGCCAACAGGTTGCCTACTACATACTCTTCACACACAGTACACCAAACAAAGAATAGCACAGCAATGTCAATGGCATACACCATGCCAATGTCACGTAAGTCTCAAATAGGCACAGATCCCTGGAATCATGTCATGCAAGTCACTGCCAAAACCAACATTAAATACCAGACAAATGCCAGACAACTGCTGCCAATGCCAACTACATCTCATCAACACATACCTGACTTACCTGTAGTGTGCATATACATCTGCCTGACGCATTGGGTCACACACATAGGAAATGTCAACATCAGGGCTGTGCGCGCTCTACGGGCGACTGGAATGCAAAAATCCAGCACTTCCAAGATAACGTAATTCATGCATTATGCTGATGTGCTGTTGTCTAACCTTTTGCATTGCAGAGTTTAATCCTGAAGACTTATATTCAAAGTGCTTACAAATACTGTTCATTTACAATGTATTGCTGCAGGCTTTCAGAGTGTGTCAGGGTGTGGTCCCTTTCCAGGGCCTTCTAGAAGTTTCCTCTGCAGCATGACTGGGTGTGGTTGTGGGCTGGGGCAAGACTATAAATAAGGGAGCCAGCCCAGCTCCACGTGCTCACTATTCAGAGGTCCCGGTGCAGAGCAGCAGCAACTTCCTGAGCTCCGGTTCCGGAGGCCTACTTTGATCTTCCAGGCCTTGCCCTTCACTTAGTTGGTGATTCTTGATCAGGGCGGTAAGACGCAGGTCGGGCTAGGCCCCCTATTCCGTTCTCGAAGGCTTTCGAGTTCTTCGGCCTAATTTTCATGATAAATGATTTTACCTTGTGCGTGTGAATGTGTGCTTGGCTTTTTCTGGCATTTGCATGCTAGCATTCGAATCGGCAAGACACGCGTTCATTTCTTGTGTTTAATCCATGTTATTCATTGTGCGCTACCATTTCATGGCATTTACAAGGTAGCATTTGAATCGGCAAGACACACAATTCATTTCTCGTGCTTAATCCACGTTATTCATTGTGCGCTACCATTTCATGGCATTTAGAAGGTAGCATTCGAATCGGCAAGATACGCAATTCATTTCTTGTGCTTAACTCGTGATATTCATTGTGCGCTACCATTTCTTGGCATTCACATGGTGGCAGCCGTATTGGCAAGGCGCGCAATTCATTTCTTGTGCTTAACCTGTGATATTCATTGTGCGCTACCATTTCTTGGCATTCACATGGCGCGCGATTCATTTCTTGTGCCTAACTCGTGATATTCATTGCGCGCTACCATTTCTTGGCATTCACATGGTGGCATTTGAATCGGAAAGACGAGCGATTAATTTCTTGTGCTTAATTCATGTTATTCATTATGCGCTAACATTTCATGGCGTTTATATGGTGGCATTCGAATCGGCAAGACACGCGATTCATTTCTTGTGCTTAACTAATGATATTCATTGTGTGTAACCATTTCAAGGCATTTTACATATTCTTGTGGAAATCAGCAATGTGCGCAATTCATGTTTCTGCATTTAAAAACTAAGTGTTAGAATTCTAGATGTTACATTATATGTGCATAATAAGCCCCTTAATACAACTACTATGGTGTTCCCGAAAACGTTCAGATTATTTCCTTGTCCTCATGCAAAAAGATTGTGTTTGATTCTGAAGACATAATTCTAGAGGGTTTTTATGTTTCTAGTCAATGTGTAACAATTCATTAAGAGGTTTTATTGAGAAGTTGTATTAATCATTCTTAATTTCTTCCCAGGTAACCGGACGTCTTGAGGCTTAGTTAATTAGTCCATGCTTAAGTTATCCATGGTTACAATATGACAGTGCTTAGAAATCATAGTCTAGTAAAGATTAATATGATATAATTTTGATATTGTGTTTTAACCTTTTGCTTCCTACAGGTCTCCTTCCCAGCTGTTCCCTACCTAATCCCCTTTTCCCCACTTGGACTCTGTAACATTCTAATCAGAGTATTGGAGCTGTCTTGTGGTGGACATGTTGGGAACGTGCGCAGACCCCGAGGATCTGGTGACTCTGACAGGAATACAAAATTAATACCCATCCCATACCATGTGCCAGATTTGTGAGAAATGGCACCACACCTACTGCAGTGCCACCTCACATGTACCACTTACTGACCGACAACACAGTCATGTCTGTACCATAAACAATAAATGGCCCAGAGTCACTGTTAGACAGTGCAGATCACAGATGCCATAGTGGGACCCTGTAGAAGTATAAAGGACATCACTGACCTTATATGCACTGTGCCAAGGGACACATTTTCTAAGTAGCTGAGCACCATCTCATAGCCTGCACTGTGCATATGTTGGCGGTATAAATGCTAAATCATGTTTTTGAACATAGGAGAGACACTGGTAGTAATGTTGATAATCCTGAAACAATGGGATACACACCCTTGGACACCTGATGGCTGGCACAAACATCAGCTGCCACTCAGAATCACTAAGGAACTTATGTAAGAGCTCTCAGTGCCATAGTCATGGCCTGCACTGTATGTACAAGTTTGGGGATGACCTCTCCTATGTGACTTGAAGTCAC
Organism: Pleurodeles waltl; assembly: GCF_031143425.1. Lineage (NCBI taxonomy): Eukaryota > Metazoa > Chordata > Amphibia > Caudata > Salamandridae > Pleurodeles > Pleurodeles waltl. Next base: position 910,117,657 of record NC_090438.1, on the reverse strand, counting down.
ATTGGAAATTGGCCACCCTCCCATACAGTGGTTCGCGTGAAAGGGGCGTGCAATGTGTGTTGCTGCAGGTCTGTTACCACAAGATACACAGCATGATGATGCTGACTCAGATGTAGGTGTCACCTAAACCCGGAGGCAGTGCCAACATCAAACACCACCCCAGGGATGCTCTTTGCAGTTTGCAAGAAGGAAATGGACTGTGATTTGAAGTCATATGAATGTGCCAACCAATGCGTGCTGCATACTGCTGCACACACAGAAAGAGCCAATTGTCCATCAAAACAGCATATGTATAGGGAGGTGTCCCTTCCTGCACAGATACATCAACCTCTACAGAGCAGCTAGCCAAGCACACTGGTGCAAGGTTGACAGTGTTGATGCACTGCTGCATATAAGACACTGGGGCAGGGGACAACAAAAGGGTTGTGTAATAACATGTCACACATGGTGCATTCCTGCATAGCCAAAATATTGCAGCACAGTGCTGCCAATGTTTGTGCTGTGTTGTGCATTGTCACTTACTCATTTAAATGGGCCTAAGTGAGGCACTTCATCTGTAATGACACCTGTCAACATGGCTGGGATGTCCGGGCTCTGCAGCGCTACAGTGTTGCCACCACATCTGACCCCATTGCGTTGTGAGGATGTGTTAGGTCCCCACACACAAGTGATAGCACACTGATACAGAGGTGCACAACACAACGCATTATAGATACATACTGACCTTCAGTTAGGATTCCAAATCATATGTCTCAAGTCCTTGAGCTAATACTCCAGATGGTCATGTCCAACAAAACAGTGCTAAGAAAACTTTGCCTAAGGCCAGGAACTCACGCCATACCACAAACATATATCAGTCACAACCACCTCAAAATTACAACTGCCATGCTACATGACAAACCTGTTGCAAACCTTAACAACAACTAACTCCTATTATCTTTTGCAGTGGATCAGGTTTTTGCCATACAGCCATGGATTATGACCCCATTTGCAAATCCAAGCATGGCAGTAGAGCTTGCATACAATGAGGGACATTGTAAGGCACGAATATCGTGGAGAGGACATTTGGCATACCGAAGTCAAGATTCAGGTGCCTGGACATCATAGGAGGCAACCTTCTATATGCCCCACAAATTATCTGCAAAATCATCATGACATGTGTTATCCTGCATGACATCTGTGTATGGATGAATGTCCCCATGTAAGACCAGGTTGATGACCTGCCGGAGGAGGAGGATGGTGGTGTACAAATGGAGGGGGAACAGCACAATTCAGCTGCTGGGATACCCCACAGACAGCACATAGTTGAAAACTTTTTCACTTAAGAACCACTTAAATCACCTTGTCAATTTTGAAAATAAACACTTCACTTACAACCAATCCTGCTTTGGTCTCTTCAATCTCCATTACATATACCATAGGATTGTAAGTCTAACAGCAGGGAGCATGTTGCAAATACGAATCTGACAAGTACTATTGCAATATGAAATGTGATGTGTAAGATTGTACTGCCACCATCACAAACATCACTAATAGCATCATCACTGGTATGTGTCAACTGAAGGACACATTCTATGGACCACAACATATCTTATACAACCATGTTGCCAACGTGTTCATCAATAGTTTATCACACACAACTACATCATGTCCAAATAGGAAGTATGAAAGGGGTCCACACATGAGGTAGTGGATGACCAAAATTAGAACGTTAGTCATGTTGGAACAGAACACTGATTTGCCCAGGTATAACAAGCAATGGAAGAAGTTGAGCATGTGCAGAACATCCATGGTAATCTGTACTGCAACTGCCATGGGGCCCAATCCTGACACAGGGCACACATGACCTCACACATTGCATGGACACATCTGTGGAATGCACTTCAGTATGGATGATAACATGTGCAGCCAGAGCTGCAGGTCCACCACACAAAACCAATCAACCATTGCTAAATGTAATGAGTTTAATCAAAATTTGTGGTGAAAACATAAACTGGGTGGAATATAGGCAGAGTGTGTCACACACAGTATGTACCAAAGATGTATACATGTCAGACATATTTGTAGGCCACATACAAGTCTCCATTAACTCCAAATCTACATACGGAGGCATTTGTCGGGTATCATATCCTAGGTAGCATTGATTCAGCCATCATCAACAATGCTTGAGCTGTGTATGTAGTTTAAAATATTATGCCCTGTATGACAGCATCACACATCACAAACGAAAACACAATTCACAATCATAAACCAGAACTATTGCATTGTACTGACTGCCATGCATATGTGGATACACTGTTGTCACACATGCATACATATGCATGACGTGCAACTACTTGCATGCTGTTGACTCTGTAACACACAGATCGGTGTAATAGACCAATCACATCCTCATTACATTATTGCATGGACTACCACATGTGACCATGCACACTATGCCACACTGCAGCACAGCCCATGTCATTTGTATGTTGATACAAGGTGCATCTAGAGACAATGGAACAAAAACAAGCAATCAGGAAATGAGTCAAAAGAATTCCCGCAAATGCATCTAAAACATGTGCAAACGCAAAGAATATGACACATGGGCCCTTAGCTGAATTCCACCTTCACACTCTTCTCAATGCTGAGTTTCAGTGAATTTGACACATAACAGTAATGTGTCAATAACAATGTAAGTGTGTCATATGTCTAAAATACCCACACAAATGTCAAATGTGTCATATAAATACACGCATTACTGAAAACGTGAAACACGGGGACAGGAAGTGATGTAATAGGAAATCCTGTTTACAAGCACGGTACAGTGGGTGTAGTTTTACTTTCTCTTTACAGTCTGTTCCTCTTTTGACTGTGTGGTTGTGTTCTGGAGCTGGTGATTGTGATTTTCTTGCATATTGTATCTTGTGGTGTCCCTCCTGTCATGTTTTGTTAAATATTGCCTGTAGTTTGTCCCAGTGTTTGTCATTTTGTGTGTTTTTGTGTATATTTGTATTTGCATTGTGGGGTGTCTGTCCGGGCTAGTTATTCAGTTGGGATAGTTAGGATTAGTTATTGGGCGTAAGTTTCCTTTCATTAAAAAAAAATTTCAAATTATTTGTGGTTAACCTTTCCAGTAATAACATGTCTGGTAGGGGGAGGTTGACCAAGATGGGAGAGGATTAGTTGGGTGGCTTTGTGTGGCTGGTAGCCCACAACCTGCCGATGATGCTGGAGATGTGGGCGGGTCCTCCAAGGCTACCGGACCGAGGCCTGGCGGCTGCGGTGGGGCATGGTGCTCCACCACCTGAAGAGGGTCTATAAGAACACCAGGAATGAGCACCAGTTCAAGCATCGTTGGGCAGATCTGGTGGCCAGGGAGCAGGATCTGCTCGATCATCTTGGTGTCGAGATCGGTGAACCTGTTGGTGAGTCTCCCATTGACTCTTGAATGACAGTAGCAGATGTGTTGGAATGCTGCATGCAATGCTTGTGGACAGGTTGCATGCAACCAGAATAGGGTGTAACATGTCCTACCATTATACCAATGCAGGTCAGATGTCAGGTGTGGCATGCACAACCATCACTAAGTCACACATTTCAGGGGCCATGGGGACACTTACGCCAAGACACCGCCAGCCTACCATATTTCCCTGGATTGTGCCAACAAAGTAGGGCAATGTATGTATAGTGCTACTTTGTCATCATTCACACACATGATCCCTGCCATTATGTCAGCAAAGAGGGCTTACCCGCCTTAGGGGGCAATGAAATTGGGGCATTTGATACCATCAGAAGACTTTGCTACATCAGTCATGGATTACTCAACGCATGATCATTGCAGACATAATTGAGCCTCATGTTTATCACAGAGTGCCTCTGGGTTCCTTGCAGGGTAAAACAAGCTGGGTCAATTGTCTTGCAAAGCACCAGGGTAGTGTCATGCATTTGTTACACAACTCTCCCTTATACCATGGAGTTCCATCTTCTATAGATTGCCCACATATGGTTGTTGCAGAGTGTAGCATATCATGAGTATCTGGCCCAGTGTAAGTGTGCAGATGTGTGGGTCTCACTCACCTGATTTTCTGTGTCATTGTGTGTTCATAGTGGTGTGTTTGTTGCACTGTTTGACACTAGGCTGACTAGCTCATGCCTCTAAAATAGTACACACTGAATGTTGTTGTCCACTAGTAGTGTCAGTGATATGATACTAAGCATGGTTTTCCATTCATACCTCACAGGTAGACCTGCCCCTACGCGATCGGTGAAGTGGTGCAATTTGAGGACCCAGATGTATTCAGTAAATGTGATAATGTGTGTCCTTGTAAGTAATCCAAGGTTTCATGTGATTGAGTCATGTGAGTTGCATACAGTGCTAGATGTTATAAGCTGTCAAATGATCAAATATCAAAGTGGGCTGGATGATGACATTGTGCCCCATTGAAAGGCTCCCCGTGCACCACCAGAGGTTCACATCTTGTGAGGTTCGTGGTGCTCAATTTCCAGCATTGTGTAAACAAGGTGATGACAAGCCACATGTAGGGCCATCTGTGACTAAGAAGTGCAACACTGTGAGAATATTGGCAGTGGGCACTCCATCATTTTCACAACACAGGGATGCTTCATTTTGAGCCCAATTTGGTGCATCCCTGTATTGTCATGAATATGGAGGACTGGGCTGGCAATAGTCCCCCAGGATGGCGCTCCGTATTTTGCATTCCATTCCATGTACTTAACACTTATGTGGAATGTAATAGGTGTGAATGCAGGTCAAGGACAAATGTGTGCTGGCATGGAAATGGGTGTGTAAGGAATAGTATTGGCATAGCAGGTATTGATGGGTGTCTACACCTGGACACATGAAAGTAGATGTGATAGACCAATGGATACCAGCTTCCTAGTTGTCAGCCCTCCCAACATATTGTCCACTCCCTGACTTTATGCATGAGTGGGCATGCCTTGGTGGATGACCAGGACAGTTAAGATGATAGATTACATGGCCATCACACCTTAAGCACAGGGGGAAAGGAATACCAAATGTGTAGGTAGATGTGATGCTCACAGTGTAGGTGAAAGTCATATTGATCAGGCTTGCATGTGTGCCTACCAGCACTGACCCTTTATGGTTACCAACAGCATCACATCCTCCCAATGGAATGTTCAAGTTACTGGTGATGTATGGTTGAAAAGTGACACTGATGATGAGGAAGTTTGGGCCTGATCTATGTGAAGTTTACAATGCCTTTGCATCATTACATTTTACACAAATGCAATGCACACCTCCATTGGTTTGGTTCATAATCGTGTTGTGCATCGCTTTGGTGTCAATGAAATTATGCTAAGGCAGCATTGTCATTACATTTATCAGGGCCATTGTCTTTTCTGGAACCTCAGTTGGAGTGCAGGTGTAATTAGATATAGAGTGTTAGCCAATAATCTAACAGCTGCCAACATGAGCGATAAGGAACTGTGTGTGTTCCAAGGGAGGGCAGTCTGCTACCGCAATCTCCTGGCAGTGGAACCTGGGTTCCGGAGAATGGCTTGCCACTATCGTGCTGAGAGATCGACTGAGGAATGGCGGGCATTCACACAAGAGGGCCCCACACTGGCAGTGGCCACACAGAAGAGACTCAGCTGCACAGCATTGCAGGGGGGCACAGCTGCCACCACGACAACACCCACAACTGCAACAGCTTTGACCTCGGTGCATCAGCACACACCGCCTGCTGCCATGTACCCTAAAATGCTGCAGGATCTGCAGAGAGATGACTCTCTTGTTTTACAATGGCTGGACCATTTGGAGAAGGAGGTGGCACCCAATATAAAGAGACTGAAATACTTTAAGAAAACCCTCAAGAAGGCACAACTTTGAGTGTATTTGGAACTCTCACCTCCCAGTTCTGTACCCACCTCCTCATTTGTATTCATGTTTTATAGTGGCTTTTAGGGAGTTAGTGTTAGGTTAGTGTAGGTATGTAGTTTAGTTAGGATAAGTGGTTTTGGGGGGGTTGTTTTTTTACTTTTTACATGGGAATTTGAGGGTCATGTTGGGGTACATATGTGTTGTAACAAAAACATTTAAAAAAACAAAAAATACAAAAAATATATATTTGTTTAGATATAGCTAATATATGTGTAGTTTAGTATATGTTGTCCTGCATGTGTCTCGTAACACAAGGGTGATGGATGCCAATTTTCAGAGTGTGTTGTTAAATGTGTTAGGTAAGTTTAGCATAGGGTAGTTAGGTTTAGTTGTTGATTAAGTATAGTTAGAATATGTTTAGTTTAGGTTAGGATAGGTTTTCTCGATTTATTTAGTTCAGTTTCATTATTAATAAACATTTTTGGTTACTCCTTTACTTTTTGTATCATATGCTTGTGTCTCAGGATCTTCCCATGGGTGCTCAGTGCAAATTGTGTGTTGGCCTAGGAATTCCGTCCTGCCTCCAAATCCCTCTCTTAACATGTTCATCACCTGCTTACAACTGAGATGTCACATTGGCAGCAACAGCACATCTTCTTGTCTATGCATCTGCCATTCAGTGTATCCACCACTCAAGGTGACTGTGTTTCCTTTGTATTCGACAGGGCGGTGTGGCAATTCAGCTGTCAGTGTAAGGGTCCTGTGTAGTAATGTTGGACACTGTGGCATATCTGACAACAGTCTATCCTGCAAAACTGTCCAGTGGCAATTATAGATGAGGTTAAGTACCTCTGTTTCACACCAATGTGTTCTACTGGTACTCCCAGCTGACGATATTGCCAGAGGACTGTTTCACAGCCATTACTGCCATATGTAGTGGGTGAAGCATACATGCGTTCTACATTTTTGACATACTCAGTGAATAGCTTGTAGGGGATGAGACCAGAATGTTTTTTATCATGTAGGAACCTTGTACGTAGATATGTGCCCCCATATCCTGCACTCTTGTACTGACACTCTGTGACTAAAGACATGGTTACGCACATCACAATTCCTAAGTGTAGTAGATGTGTCACAATACAAAAAGACATGCTGTTTGTGTAGAAGCTGTTTATTTACTAGTGTCATAGGGCACTATTTACAATGTCAGGTTGTGACCCCATTAGTGAAATCCATACAAGTGTGACACAACACAAGTCCAGGGTTGAGGGACATGTCATTGGACATGCTTGGGTGAAGTGTTGTTAAGTGCGGAGGAACATGATTTGCCAATTTATAGGTGAGATACAATGAAAGTCCATAGCAAACAGGTCAACAGTGTGTCTTGGAAGAAAGCACATACTGTGCTAATACTGGCATGATTTCAGGCACAGGACAAAGGAAAACACTGCCCATGTGGCATGGGCTGGTGCTACCGGGAACTCTTAAGGTTGAAGATGATCTGTTCGATATCTTCATCTTCCGATGTGGGTGGTGTCTCCTCTGCACTTGATGGTGGTGGTGGGTAGGTAAAGGGGGCCACACACAATTCAGCATTTGGAGATGTTGACTCCCAATTCCCGGCAGCTGCCATCTGTGGAACAACATATGGCATTACTAGAGCAAGGAGGATCTGCTGATTATTGAAGATAGCAGCAACATCCTTGTGGTAGGCAGACATGTCTGCCCTGATGGAGGCCAGTTCCCGGTGCATTGAGTCCAGCTTGTTCTCAATTACGCGCTGCAAGTTTGGGAGGGCATTGGTTGTGGCCTCTCCTTCATGGCAGCATCTATGTCCCTCAGACATTGCTGGACTCCATGCATTGGGGAGTGTGTGCCTCATTTAGCTGCAGTCAGTTTATTGGCCGTAACGAGGCATGTGCGCATACCCTTTAGTCTAGCTGCCAAAGTCTTCATCCCCACCCGCACCTCCTTGGCCAGCTGCCACTGGACTCCTACCACTGTCCTCTCAAAGTTTGCCCCTGGGTCCTCGGAGTCGTCAGCTGTGTCGGTGCTGGCAGGTTGTACTATTGGGGTATTGGGTGGGGCATCTGGGATGGCTACTATATTATTACTCCTCCTTACGACTGGAGGTGGTGTCTGGAGAGATACAAGGACGTCTTGGAGGGTCTCTTGGCTTATGGTTGTCAGCTGGTCATACAGGTCATTGGGGTACTCCAGGACAGGCAGATCAGCAGGAGAGCCATCATCCTCTGCAATGAGATGGAGTAAAGTCAATCTTTCTGTGTTGTGGCAGTTGATATGTCATATCACTGACTAGCTATTGGAGGCTCATTGTCATCTTAGTTCCCAAACATTCTTCCTGTACATCATGAGTGTCACATGAGGGGAAACTCAGGTGTGGTAATTGGCTGCGCCATATCTACTAGGTCTGATGTACATCCTTTTTGTGGTTTGACACTATCTTGTCATTGACAACCCTCCCCATGCATCCATTTGCATGGGGAGGCCTTCCACTGAGTGTTGCAGTGCTCAAGCCACAGCACCACACATTTCAATATGCCCCTGTCCCAGGCTTACATGTTTCACATACACCCATGCGGTACTGAAACCTTGCATCACCCCAGGGTTGGTTTTGCCAGGACACTATGCTCTTGTTGCCATTGATAGCTCCTCATGTTGATGTATGTGTACGTGTGCTACATTGTACGGCACACATGGACCTAGCAGTGTTCAATTTCATCTTCTGTCTGTGCAGGTAGGTGCACCTTCCTACACACATATTATTTCCCCATCAATGCAGCCATCCTTGCGCTATGATACATGAGATGCAGCACGTGGCAGTGCAGCTAATTTGACATAGACACAGGGGTAGACCCAGGGATGACCAGCATGGGTATAATATTTTTGCTGTGTACATCATTATGTATGTGGCAGTGCCTAATGGTAAATGAGTTTATAGAAAAAATTGACTGTAACCTATTTTTAGCACCACCCAGCGTCATAGTATAAATATGATGCCCGAGTGGCGTTAAAAAATGTCGCTAGTCAGCACTAAACGTTTTGACGCAAAACTGCTTTAGCGCAATTATGAATCAAAAGTATAAATCTAGGCCTAAATACTCTAGATTTGTTGCCCATTGACCAATTCCATCTGTTTGTAGATGACGTATTCCTTGAGGAAACAAATTAGCATTCTCATAAGTTCTGATGGAGCATGAAGGCACTCTCGCACCTCGTTCCAGGCACACCTGTCGTCTGCAGACTCACTTAGGGAGTTCACATTTTTTTGGGTCTTGCATTGCTCATGGACATATTATACAAGCCATCTGTTCAGTCTTACTGGTTTTCCACAACAATGCTGAAAAGACCCGACTTCCCATCTGTCAAAAGTAGAGATTGTTTTTTGACTCAGTCAAAGATGATACATTACAGTTATAACTCTGTGACATTGCCCCGAAACGAGTAGTCCATCTAGCTATTAAAAATTTCAGCCCGGGTGGACCAGCTTTCAGAAACGATTGCTAATGTTGATATTCTGGAAGAGAAGTGACCATGTCTTTAATTTTGTACAAAGGACTGATGTTGTTCAGGCCGTAGATAACTAGTAAGACAGTTTGGTATGGCATCAACATTTTAATGTTGCAGAAGAGTTCCACTCGTTATGCACACAGTTTTAGACTGGAAAGGACTCGAGTATAAATCCTGCTGGTTGTCCTTCCTCTTTAGAAATCGTGAGAAGGCTGTGAATGATCTCACTCACTCTCGTATTCATAAATATTATAATGTTCTACACAGGAAAACAGCAACCACTTAGATCATTTAGGTGTTAATTTGTAAAGGTTTACTAAAGGTAAGTCTGGAGCCTTGCATTGCAAACACCTGGTAGCTGTAATATTCTGTGATAGGTGGGAATTAAGTTTGCCTGCTACGAATTATGACAAGAGTACTTATACTGCAATACATTTTGAGTACGTTTTCAGACGTGCATAACCCAAAATGTATAGTTGATTACAACATGAACACATGTAGAGTAGACAAAAGTGATTACCTGCTTTCACACATTATCCAGTTTCTTAAAACCTGAACTTGCTGCAAAAGTTTAGCTGTTTTGCTATTGTCTGTGGTAATGCAAAGTGCATTTTGTGTCTATTATCAGACTACCACTGGAAGCCAAAGCCCTTGCTTAACTTTGAGCAGATTATTATCAATAGGATCACTAGAGCCACTCCATTTCATCTGTTTTGGAGGATATGGAAAGGCTAAAGGATCAACACTTGTCTGACTGCCTCCTGAAACAGGGAAAAAGAGGCTGCTGTTTGGAAAATTCAGAGTTTGTATTTGAAAATGAAGGAGGCAGAAGACTCACTCAGTATTACTGTCCCCAGCGCTCATCTAAGCCAGGCTGTGCTTTTAGGCAGGTTACACTTCCCACCACACAAAGGTGACGTTCTGGGAAGTAGCAGATGTTGAACAGTAAATTCAGTGGTCAGTATTTGACAGAAGGCCATCTATCTTAGCCTACCTTTGCTGAACCTGTTTTTGCTGGCTTTAGGACTCTGCACACTTTACTCCTATTAACCAGTGGTTTAGTGCTTGTGCTCTCCCTTCTAAATAGGGGGCAAAATTGTCCCTCACTGAATTGGCACATTTAATTTACTTGAAAGTCCCAGGAATATGGTAAGATATGTTCCCAGGGCCCATAAATTAATTGCTACTAATGAGCTCCAGCACCCATTCTGCCACCCTCTAGAGCAGACTTCTAAAACATGTCTTAGGCTTGCCACTGCACCCTGTAGTGCAGTTTCAAACTGCCAGGTTACCTTGGTCAGGCCTTTTTGTCAGGCTGAAACCCTCCTTTTTAATACTTAAATGTCAATCCTGAAGGAGGCCCTAACTACTCATAAGGCAGGGTGTATGATATTGAAAAAGTAGGACAAATGTACTTGAGTTTTACATGTCCTGACATGGAAAACCTCCTTGAGTTGTTTTTCACTGTTGTAAGGTTACATCTATCACAGACAAATACTGGATTACCTAATTGCACTTAGTAAGTGATAACTTCAGTTTATAAGCAGGTATTTGAATTGTAATTTAAAATCCTCTTCAATGGTAAGGTCAGAATTTAAGTTCATGTTCTGAAAATGCCACTTTTAGAAACTTTTCATATGTCTGCGTAAATCAAATGTGCCCGTGAATGGCTCTGACATGGAGTGTTGTGTATTCCTTCCAGACAGGGGGACAAAAGGGGCCTAAGTGTAGAGCGGGAGAGCCTTCCAGACAGGTGGCTAGAGAGGAGCTGTACCCTGCCTTAACTACACTGCAAAGGGCCCTAACTGCAGCACACATAAAGGAATCTGGCACCAGGTCTTCTGTTGCCTTTGTCCTCTTGGGCAAATTGAAGCCAAAACCAGTGGTAGGGGAAGAACTAGCTAGAACTAGTTTGGGAGTAGGCCAGAGATTCTCACCACACAAAGACTGGCACTGGGTGTAAGAATACTACCCTCAAAACACCTTATCAGCCCACTCTGGCCCTGTTAAAGATTAAATAGAAGGGCAGCCTTCCTGTCTGAAGAAAGAAGACTGGACCTCCTTTCCCTGAACCCAAGATTTTCAGAATTGACTCCAAGGTTCAGTTGTCTAACCTCCTGTTTGAGCTCTCTAAACAGAGCAACCTTCCAGAAGCCTTCCCTGCTACTGCCCAGCTGACCAACACCACCTGGATCTGTCTGAGCCATGCTGCTGGAGTGAGTTCTGATCCTGAAGAGGTTGCCCCTGTATACTGGACTCATTGCTGGCATCAAAGTGTAATATTCCTACTTAAGACTGCAACTACGTGTGAAAAATTCAGAATTCTGTGTGTTACAAATTGGGTCTCTAGTAGGCAGAACAATGCATCCTGTCCAAGTGGAGACCACAATCCTAGTCAGGGTAAGTCAGATACACACTTCAAATTAACCTGTGCTCTCTGTCTGGTAGCGTGGCACAAAGGAGGCAGGCTTAACTTAAGAGGCAATGTGTAAAGTATTTGTGCAACACACACAAACAGTTACACACTGAAAACACCACAAAAGACTCCGCACAGGTTTAGAAAAATAAAGATTATTTATCTGAGTAGCACAAGACCAAAACAACAAATATCCAATAGGTACTTTGTGAGTTATGGCTTTAAAATGCAATTGTAAACACAGAGCTCAGGGAGCACTCTTGATCTTAAGATTCTCAGCAGTTACAATAGACAGGGTAGAAAATACAAAAAATCTCAGCCGCCCACAAATGTGCAGGTCGACTATGATTGCCTTGCTGGTCTGATTACCAACCCCACTACCTTTTCACTGGTGTAAGTAGCAAAGTAGCAGGGTGACCACCTCATGGTTCAGGACAGGCTCGGCTGGCCATTGGCAAGCAAAGGGACCCTGAGAAGGCAATCTTTCTCTTGGCCGTGCCTCTTTACCTCAGACTGTGGTGAGCAGCTGATGCGGAAGATCTGTGTGGGCCTCTGTTTCCCAAAGGTGGGCTGAGGTTCTGCTAACATCTCTGGTACAGTTCCCATTGCCCAGGCAATGCGTATTAAGGGAATTTGACTAGTTTGCTTGGTACATGGCCATAGGTGCAACTCCATGTTCAAACTCCACTGCAGGTTGTATATGAGGCTCTCATAGGTGGGGCATGGAGTGATGGTCTTTTGTAGAGAGAAGTGCTGATCCTCCCAGGACGGATTGTCATCATTTGGAGAGCAAAGCACTAAGCCTCACAGAATGGAGCACTTATCATTTGGAGAGCGAACCACTTGTCCTTGTTGGTGTAAAGTGCCAGACTTATGGTTGCCAGAGTCCCACTGCAGTGATACGAAGGCAAAGTCTTTGATGGCCATGAGACTTCAGAAGAAAAGGCAGCAAGCCCTAGGAGTCACTATGGGATCAGTGAGATGGGTCCAGTTCTGGTTCTTAGCAGGGCAAAGATCAGCAGGCAGCAGGGCAGCTCAACAAAGCAGATAAGTAGATCCTTGGAACTGTTAGTCAAGGCAGAGTAGCAATCATTACAGCACAGCAGTCTTTAATCCAGCAGTGTGCTTCCCATGTCCAGTAATGTACTATTTTGGTAGGGTCAGAGCCGCAGTACCTTTACCCAAATTTGCCTTTCAAATGGGGGGACTTTAAAGCAGCTCCTTAAAGTGCACAGGTTTCCCTTTCATCCCAACCCTGGCTCCAGGTTATCAATGGAGGGTAATCAGGCCTTTTTTGTGGACAGAGGACACTGCCTACTAAAGTGCAAGTGTCAGCTCCCCCTTCCTGCCCAGGAGATATCAGAATGCAGATGAATGCCGATAAGTCTTCTGTCATACCCATCCTTACTGTGTTTGTGGCTGTCTTGAGGGAATGCAGAATGTATAGCTGTCAACTACCCCAGATGTCTATTGGAGACAGTCTGTAAGACACACAGAGCAGTAAGAGCAGAGAAATGTCGGCTTTCTGAAATAGTAATGTTAAATCTAACTTTACCAGTAAAAAAGATTTTTCATTACCATTCCAATGATATGAAACAAGACACAGCTACTCCTTTCTGATGTGGAATTACAGCTTAAAAATGTATCAGTGAATTCCCAGTGCTGGTCAATGAGAGGAGTATGCCTCATAGTAGTGAAAACATCCTTATGAGCTCTTCACTACCAGGGCATGTTAAACTCAAAATTACATGTCCTACCGTTTACTTACATAGCACCCTGCGCTAAGGGCTACCTGGGGCCTAGCTTAGGGGTGACCTATGTAATAACAGGGGAGCTTAAGGCTTGGCAGGGGGTTTAAAATGCCAAGTTGAAATGGCAGTGAAACTGCACACAGAGGCTCTGCAATTGCAAGTTTGAGACATGTTTAAGTGTTACTGAAGGGGGTGGCATAATCAGTGCTGCAAACCCACTAGTAGCATTTCATTGATAAGCCCTGGGTATGTGGTATACCACTTTTCAAGGGATTTACCAGTAAATTAAATATGCCAAACAGGTGTTAGCAGTGGTAAAGGGTCAACAGTCCTCAAGCCAACAAAAACAAGGTAAAAAAAGAAGAGGAGAAAGTCAAAAAGTTTGGGGTAACCCTGCCAGAAGGGCCATTTCCAACACTGGAGCTCTTCGCAACAGCAGGTGGTTTCTCGCATCAGCAATGATCACTGCATCTTCTGAATCCTCTTGGATCTGTCTGCAGCTTTTGATACCATCTCTCCTAACCTGCTTGTGGATCAGCTGCAGGGACTGGGGGTCACAGAGTCAGCACTGAAGCCCCTAGCATCCTTTTTGAGTGATAGGTCTCAGGTGGTTATTGTGGATCACTTCTGTTCTGAGTCCATCACTCTGCCATGTGGAGTGCCTCAAGCCTTCTCCCTTAGCTCTACATTATTTATCTTAGATGTTTCCCCACTGGAGAAACTTATAAGGTCCTTTGGACCCCAGGCTCTGTCCTCTGCTGATGACACACAAATAGTTCTCTATATCTGTTAGGGTTTGTGCACAGCAAAGAGCATGTCCCTTCTCACTGCACTAGTGGGTTCTGTAATAGCTCCCTTTTAAACTTACTATTGAAAGCCTTTCTTGTTATCTCACCTCCCCCCCCCCCCCAGGCTTCTGTGTATGTTGTTTAATGTGCTGTTTTGTTTACACATTGGGCCTTGCTTTTACCAAGGCTTCTTTAAAACGCTCCTCTCTAGGCCATGTGTTAATTTAACTCATTTGCATAATAACTGAAACTCTGCACACCTTTCAAGAACATGTGCAGCATGTGAGGACCACACCCAGCCCTGTCTATAAAAGGCAGCCCCCGAGCCTCGCCCAGTGCTTGTGCTCGTCTACCTCCCGCTTCCCTGAGGACAGATCCCTCGGCGCTGGCACTCCTGCTCTCTACAGACTTTCATTGGCTTCAATGGGCGCAGCTGCTGGCTCTTCCTTCTTCCGGTTTCCGGTTCCTCCTTGCCTCAGCCTCTCTCCTACAAGCAACCTGCAAAAGAGAAAGAAGACAAGGTTAGACTGATCAGTATCTCTTGCCAGCGACAATTAAGTGCAAAACTTTTATTACCTGAAAGAACTTTGACAACAATTTCTGGATTCGTGTATAGACAATTTGAAACAAGATACCTTCTACGAACATTGTGATTCAAACTCTTTGTTACAACAATACTTTGCGGAACTTTGTGAAGCAAACATTTTTTTATAGGACTTTTAAGAATCGAACCGTGGAAACCATTAACAGCAAGGCAAACAGTAAATCAAGGACTTGCACAAATTACATGCTGTATTTTGACGTAAAAGTACAGTATTTGTTTTATAAAAGATTCTGGAAATATGGGAAAAGTGAGTCTGCTATTGGCAATTTAGGCTTTAGTTATATTAAGATGAATGTTTGATATTGATAATTCTGATAACGGTATTTGTTTAATGTTTTAGAAGCTTTAGAGTAATAGAAAGCACATCCCAGAGCAGTAACACATTCCAAACCTGGAAACTAGAGACCAGGATCCAAGAGGTACTTTTAGAAGAAAATTTCTAATAAATAAAGGGATAGTCAGGAACCCAGTTAGGAATAGGATGTACTTATCTGTTCTTTATTTATGTTTCATTAGGCACCAGTTTCTACAGAAGTCAGAGAGGGCCGCAGATTTGTGCAGCACTTCAACAGTGGAAACGCAAGAACGCTGTTGTCTCTTTATTTTATTTTATCCACTTCCCCCCTTCCCTTGAGCTTCTGTTCTTAGTGCACTGTTTTAAAAACTAGTGTGCTGGAACAAGCAGTTTCAGGGTGGGGTCGGATTGTCTTCAACCTCCATCAGAACTGAACAAGGACTCAGGTGAGCTGGGCTTTGACAATATCACTAAGGACATAGAGGCAATTGCTGCCAACTTTAAAAACTATATGCAGGCAGTGGCCATATGGATGGGGAAAAAAACTACTTCAGACAATGGAGACAAGACATAGGTCTTGATCTTTGGTAGTCAACCATCCATATTAACCCTTTTGTGGTGGCCAGATATGGTGGGCACACTACCCACTTAACCAGACCCCACAAAGAAGAGTACTGGTTGATAATAATCTTTTGACCTTCCAAATAACAGAACGATTTTGACCTGTTCTTAGTTGATCAGGACTCTCAGGAAAGTGTTTCCTTACATTTCCTTTCCAGAGCATAAGCATGTGGCTTTGGCATTGATTATATCCTGGTTTGATTATTGCAATGCACTCTACCTTGAAATCAATGAGACTGCTATAGCCAAATTGCAGTTGTCCCAAAATGTGGCAGCAAGACTGATTCTTGATGTTCCTACAGCTCAATAAGCCTTGGCAGGGATCTAGAAGCTTCATTGGCTGCATGTAAGCAAGTGTCTTCCTTCTGTAAAGCTTTATGTATTATTCACAAGGCACTGCATAACATAGGTCTGGAGGAATTAAAAACATGTAACAGTGAGATACTCCCTCCAGACAGCTGCGATTCTCAGGTAAAAAAATCTTTTGACTGTTCCTAAGTATCCAAAGGCAAGGTGGAGACGCAAAACCTCTTTGGTGACCTCATCTAAGCTTTGGAATTCCCTTCCTCATTCCATCTCTATGCTTCAAGCTCACATTCCTTTTTGTAAGGTCCTAAAAACCTTGCTTTTTATTCCTTAACAGATGTTCTTGGGCCTGAGATTGTGGAATGTTTCTTAGCCTCTTTCTTAATATGAGCAGCTGTCAAAGTTTTGACACCGTTGTCCATTTGTTTGCCTCTAAAGTCTTTTTATTTCATTGCAATCCAGTCAATTGGATTGTTAGCAGTCACATGACTGGCAAGTAGCCTAATTCCATCGAAAGAGTGTTCCAAACATGCACATTGAGCACACTAAAACACAAGAAAGACAAGCCCTCATAATCCTGTGTATCGAGCAGGAGGGAGGCTGCTTATCCACACACTTCTTCACACTGCAAGAGAAACAACATGAAGATATTGTCAGAGCCGAGCCTCAACTTGTTAACAAAGAGAACTCATACTATGATAGTTAAGATTAGGAGTGACATGCAGACCACAATGTCCAACTCTCTGTTCAAAAGTCACATTGAAACCACACATCTCTCTATAACCATTCCACATTAATGGAGTTGTTTGCTATGAAATATTTACAAATTCCTCAAAGCTAGATGGGAAGATTCAATAACAATGCATGCAACAAGGTAAGTGAAGCTCTGTCTTCCTAAGTAACTTGTAGCATATAGTCAAAACATAAAAACAACACACAGTAAAGAAATTGGGATATGTGATGTATACACCCCTGTGGAAATTTAGCTTCTCGATTCTGAGCTTTAAACTACCTGCCAGTGAAGAATGTAATACAGTTAAGAGTTCCTATGCTTCTCCTAACAATAATTATACCTGCCATGTGCATGTGTGCACTTTGTAAGCTTTGAAATGCCATAGATTGCACCTCTATGTAGTAAATGCTTAAGTTCTTTTAGGGTGTGCCACAACATATTTTCTTACCCAGCATGGTCTGCAAATCTCAAAACTAGGCCTCTCAGCTTCCATAGAGGTTGGCTGCAGTATATCGGTTCCATGTTTGGCCAAGTCATACCAAGACAGGACATTTTTTACACAAAATTCTAGGAAAAGTCAGGGCAGTATAGCTTGTGTTGATCCTCACATACTTCTCTCCTCACAGTGTCCAGCAAACCTCAAAGGATGGGTGGAAAACTCAATGATCATGCATTTATGTTACAGAAAACTTAAAAACACAGTCAATAGCAAAAGCCTTATGACCCTTAATTCCTACATTTCTCCTGATGAAAGGAGTACCCGATTTTATGATATCTATAAGCTTTGTATTAAAGAACTTTATTCTCATGTTCCTTTTTTATTGACACTGGTGTGGGCCTCGACCACTGTTGAAATGCTAGATACTGGTGCGGGCCTAAATTACTAATGAGATGCTAAAGTAATGCCTGTGGGCTAATCCTACACGGAGTAACATGATCACTTGCAGAAATGTAATTGTGAAATTAATCTCTGCTTTAGCGAAGGTATTCCACATGGAAGACTGATGAATTTATGTGAGTGATATCCAGTCCAAATTTAAGTTAACAGGATTAGCACTTTCCATAGTACAATTAGTCACCTGATTGCCAGGAAACATCTGTTAATGCATTTGTGACATACAGTTGTGATGTCTATGTATTTGTATTGCTTCTTCAGGATACCTGGACTCTAATATGACTCAGAAGCTAGCCACTACCCAACTGTTAAGTTGCTTAGGACACCCTCTATGCTGACCTATATTTGTTCCTTTACACCTCTATCTTTTTACTTTGAAATCTTTTACATGCTTTAAACTCAGTCAGGACTTTTTGTATTTTCTCACTGTCAAAGCTATGTGTTAAATCTTTACTATCTTAACCATTAAACTGTAGCTATCTATACTTAAATTAAACTAAACAGCCAATAGTATACAAAGAAAATGGAATGTGATCACCTTTTTTTAAGGGGGGTCTTTACCGTAGACTAGGAGTTGGTGGAACTTGCAGAGCTTCACGCTACAGAATTCTGTGGAGTTACATAAAATCCTGAAGTGGGATTCATCATGTCACACTGGCTGTGCTGATCTTTAGTGCCAGGAGCTTGTTCCCCTCTGAGAAATCAGTGTGAATAGCACCACATAAAGTGCCAGAAAGGGCTGCTTCTTAAGTTGTTTTTGCTGCTGCTTTGGTAGATTTTCTACTTGAGCAGCAACTTTCCCAATGCGATTGGTTGCAGCAACCTGCCACTGTGTTGGGAAAATCTTACCAGGTGCTCTCCTAGCGTCCAAACATTTCACTAGGGGATGGCAATTCTTGCTTGCCATCACCAACTTTGGCCCATATTTATACTTTTTGACGCAAAACTGCGCCAACGCAGTTTTGCGTCAAAAAAATTAGCGCCGGCTAACGCCATTCTGAAGTGCCATGCGGGCGCCGTATTTATTAAATGACGTTAGCCGGCGTTAGCCGCCGGCGCCGTCTGGTGTGCGTTAAAAAAAACGACGTACACCAGGCAGCGCCGGCGTAGGGGAAAATGGAGCTTGGGCGTCAAGAAATGGGGCAAGTCAGGTTGAGGCAATTTTTTCACCTCAACCCGATTTGCGCCATTTTTTACAACTCCCAACCCCCATAGAAATGACTCCTGTCTTAGCAAAGACAGGAGTCATGCCCCCTTGCCCAATGGCCATGCCCAGGGTCATTGGGCATAGTGGCATGTAGGGGGGCACAAATCAGGCCACCCTATGCCACAAAAAAAAAAACACTTACCTGAACTTACCTAAATGTTCCTGGGATGGGTCCCTCCAGCCTTGGGTGTCCTCCTGGGGTGGGCAAGGGTGACAGGGGGTGTCCCTGGGGGCATGGGAGGGCACCTCTGGGCTCCTTCAGAGCCCACAGGTCCCTTAACGCCTGCCTTTTGCAGGCGCTAAAAAACGGCGCAAAAGCGGCCGTACATAATTTTTTTTGACCCACCCACTCCCGGGCTTGATTTTTGCCCAGGAGTATAAATCCGACGCACATGCCTCGGAGTCGATTTTTTAGACGGGAACGCCTACCTTGCATATAATTAACGCAAAGTAGGTGTCCACGCTAAAAAATGACGCTAACTCCATGGACTTTGGCGCTAGACGCGTCTAACGCCAAAGTATAAATATGGAGTTAGTTTTGCGTCGAAATTACGTAAAAAAAAACTACGCAATTCCGGCGCAAACGGAGTATAAATATGCCCCTTAGTGTTGGTGAGCTGTGCGCAAGAAAAAACCCCATGCAGCGGTCGATGGAATTTGTGTGGAACTTTGCGTTATATGTGTAATGTGGAGTAGCCAAGACTCCGAGAACTGTGCCTGCAAAGCAGAATTTTTTAACCTCCCCTCCTGCAAACAGGAACCAACCAAGGTAAATGGATCTCCACAGGGTTAAAGAATTATCTTGCTTTATCGCTTTGGGTGCAGTTTTACATCATAAGCATCTCTAAGTTATTATATAAATCTCTGGAGCAAGAATTGAATTCTCTATCTTTGAGTTTACTTTCCTTTTAAATTTCTCGGCAACTGACACTTGTAACTCACTGTCTGTAATGAACTGATGAATTAAGTGATGGTTTAACAATATGTGAAAAAGTTTGTTTCAGCATCCATTTCTAATATCTTGTATGTTTAGTTGCCCTTTTCTAAATCTGGACATAAATACAGCAGGTTAGGCTTTTAGGAGCTCTGCAAAAGTGCACTTTGACGAAACCTCGGCAGCAGCTGAAATGTACTGTGCTTAATTATAAAACTTCTATAATACTAAAAGCAATTAACGCACAGCCTTCAGGTGGGGTTTCAGCATTTCTTATCACGAACAAACATCAGGAATCAGTGCATCAAAAACCCATGCCTTGGTGGACAAGTGAGTTAGGAGCCATTACAGATCCTTCTGCAGCTTTTTACTTTAAAAAAAATCACATTTGCTATTGGTGTTTAGTTACAGACAGTATCGCTTCCTAGCAACACTTAATAAAGGCTGTGGTGGGTCACTGACACACATTTGATAACCTTTGCAAACGTTTATCTTCAAATCCCAAGGCAGCATTGCAGATATAGGGGGTCATTATGAACCCCAGCAGTTCAGACCGCCATGCCGGCAGCGGGGGCAAAGACTGCCACCGCCATATTATGGACACAGTGAGGGCTGCCTATGGCGGCCCTCCTCTACCACCAGACTGCCGCTGACATGCAGCCTGACGGTGGAGGGAATCAGTTTCTGACAGGGCAGCGCTGCAAGCAGCACTGCCGCTCAGATAATGATCCCTTCTGCCACCAGCCTTTCCCTAGCGGGTTCCCCCCGCTACAACAAGACTGGCGGGACGGGTGCTCCGGTGCCCCCTGGGGCCCCTCCACTGCCCATGCACTTGGCATAGGTAATGCAGGGGCCCCAGTGCAGTGCCCCATTGTGCAAGTCACTGCCTGTTTTACGGACAGTGATCTGCGTGACAGGTGCAGCTGCACCCGCCGCACACCAACTTTGGTAATGGCTCCATTTGGAGCCTCTGTCAATGTTACAGCCCTTTTCCGGAAAACATTATGCGGCCGACAGGGGGGTAGTCGCGCTGGCGGTCTTCTATTGACCACCAGCGCGGATCTCGCCGAGATCAAAATGAGGGCCATAATTTTAAATCAATTCCATAGAGTACTATTTCAGCTGTGGCAGAGTGGCCAGCTTGAGGTCACAATTCTTACCATCAGCTGAAGCCTTATTTTACTATTCTAGCTGTATTCTATATCTCACAATTGTCAAACTTTGAGTTTGACTGTGTAAGGTTGTCCCTACATACCTATTTTGGGCTCCATAAAAGGATGTAAGTACATGCAGCACGGCCTATGACTACAATGTAATTTCCTGTGTTTTCCATATGTGAACGGATTAAAGTTGAGTTTTATTTGACTCCTTGGAACTCGGTTATTAGGGATCAGTCACTGATACATCACTACTTGGGCAATTCATAAGAAGAGGTATTGAGTGTTCCCACTTCTTCAGTGGGACCTCAAAGTCAGCGTCACTGGGCAATATCAAGTGTCATGAGGGATGTCACTTATGGGAGAGGTTTTCCCGGCCATTGCTATGGGTAACATCACTTACAGGTCAGGGGCATTGATGACGACAGTTCTGGGGCCAGACGTCTGTGTTTAGTGAAACACTTGAATGAGGTGTAGCCACATGTCACATTATGTAAACCGAATCAGCTTAGAGTTTGCTTGAATTAATCCCTTTATACTGCGTTATGAGCTGTAATATGGCTTGCCGGAGTCTTGCTGGCTTGGCGGTGCTGGCAATGCAAGACCGCCAGGACCCATCCCCTCCCGGACGACCTCCTCCCCTCCTCGACGGAGAAGGTAAGTGATCATCCGAAAGGGGAGGGAGTGTTTGGTGTGTTAGCGCGTCTGACCTTAATAAGTAAACTTACAAGGGGACGCAGATAGGTCGATGAACCTTTTGACTCGCAATTAAGATGTTCTTTCCATAGATCCAGTACATAATCAATATTCAATACATGATAATCAATGATCATTAGTAATCAATAATTCATTAATCAACGGAGTCAGTAAATGTCACACACCATGACATTTCAGTCATGAATAACCACACCTTTTAGTAAAGGTTAGAATATTTATTTCCCTATGTTAAAAATGCTAAGGTCATGCAGATTAATCTCAAAATCACATACAGAAATACCACTGGCTTGTCCAATGCGGCAGAAGAAACGTAATCTAATGAAAGCTTGAACAACAACATATTCTAAAGTTATGGTGCAAATCAATAGCAAAGTCAGCTGCGTCAATGTTATGATGTACATGAAGTTCAGCCGAGAAATTCATCAAGCATTAGTCCCTGTTATCATAAGTCATTAGTGGGAATCCTGAACTAGCATCAAATTAGCATCAGCATGTTGGGCTTCATGCAAAACAATTTAGTAACACAGATCTGGAAAAACATCTAACTATGGTAGAGCCATAGACAAAACAGCGCAGTTGGTACCTAGAAAGAAAAAGCAGAAATGCATAATAATCACAATCTGGATATACCTATTCTCAGGGTGGATCAGCAATGCTGTCAACATCAGTGCACGCTCTACGGGTGACGTAATACAAAAAGCCAATCCTTATATAATGTAATAATTCATGCATTAAGTGTTAATGCAGTATGTTAATCTTTTGCATTGCAGAGATTGATATTGAAACGCCATTAATGCTGTTTGCAATGTATTGCTCATTTTCAAAACTTTGATGCAGGATTACAGGGTGTGGTCCCTATTCTAAGTCTTTCTAGAATCCTTTCCTGCAGCCTGACTGGGTGTGGCACCTGGGCGGGGCCTGGGTATATTTAAGGGACCCTGCCCAGCTCCACATGCTCACTATTCAGAGGTCCCAGTGCAGAGTAGCAGCATTTTCCTGAACTGTTCCGGAGGCCTACCTAGGATTTCCAGGCCCTGTCCTCATTTTCCTTGGTGATCTTCAAGCAGGGAGGTAAGGCAGAGGTTGGGTTAGATCCCCGACTGTGTTTTCAGAAGTACACGAGTTTTGGCCCTTTTGGTTAAATCGAGTGTGCAATGTTTTACTTGGCATTTAACTCTTGCAGTTCAGATTGGCAGTGTGCGCGATTGTATCTTGGCAGTTAGACCTTGATGGTTGAATCAGCAACAGTGTGTTCGATTCATTCTTGGCATTTAACTCTTGCAGTTCAGGTCGGCAGTGTGTGTGATTGTATCTTGGCATTTAAACCTTGATGGTTGAATTGACAGCAGTGTGCTCGATTCATTCTTGGCATTTAACTCTTGCAGTTCAGATCGGCTGTGTGCGCGATCGTATCTTGGCATTTAAACCTTGATGGTTGAATCGGCAGCAGTGTGCGCAATTCATTCTTGGCATTTAACTCTTGCAGTTCAGATAGGCAGTGTGCGCAATCGTATCTTGGTATTTCAACCTTGATGGTTGAATTGGCAGCAGTATGCGCGATTCATTCTTGGCATTTAACTCTTGCAGTTCAGATCGCCGGTGTGTGCGATCGTATCTTGGCATTTAAACCTTGATGGTTGAATCGGCAGCAGTGTGCACAATTCATTCTTGGCATTTAACTCTTGCAGTTCAGATAGGCAGTGTGCGCAATCGTATCTTGGTATTTCAACCTTGATGGTTGAATTGGCAGCAGTGTGCGCGATTCATTCTTGGCATTTAACTCTTGCAGTTCAGATCGGCAGTGTGCGAGATCGTATCTTGGCATTTAAACCTTGATGGTTGATTTGACAGCAGTGTGCACGATTCCTTCTTGGCAATTAAAACTTGCAACTCAGACCAGCAGAGTACGCGATCGTATTTTGACATTTAAATCCTGATGGTTGAATCATTAACAGAGTGGTTGATTCATTCTTGGCATTTAACCCTTGTGTTTCAGATCGGCAGATTGCGCGATCATTTCTAGGCATTGAAATCTTGATGCACAGTTTGATATTAATGTGTATAATAATTTCTAAGCAATTGAATCTTGAAAGTCAAGACAGAGTGTGTCCTTACAGTATCATTCATGAGTCTAGCGCAGGTTATTCCTGAAAACGAATGTGTTCATTGATTACTGTTACAGTGTGTCCTTACAGGATCATTCATGAGTCTAGCGCAGTTTATTCCTGAAAACTAATGTGTTCATTGATTACTGCTATAATGTGTCCTTGCAGTATCATTCATGAGTCTAACACAGTTCATTCCTAAAAAGTAATGTGTTTATTGTTTACTGTTATCATGTAATTGCTATTCCAAGAAAAAACTTGAGTCAGTTCAAGGTTCAGAGCATAAGAGTTTATTCTACAAAAAGTTCATATGAAAGTTTGCATAATCCTTCTTTATTTTCCAGGCATCCAGAGCTAATAAGGTCATGATATAGGAAAGTTCTTGATCATTCATATTATCAACATATAGATATTATGAACAAAGCTTATGAAAGTCAATGTGAATAATCTTGCTATTGTGTTCTTAACTTTTGCTTCCACAGGTCTCCTTCCCCGCTGTTCCCAACCTAAAACCCCATCCCCCACTTGGCCATTCTTTAACTCTGTGCTATAATGGCTTGTAGAGTTTGGAGTTGCCAAGAGGTGGACATATTGGGAACAGGTGCAAACCCCGAGGTTCCAGACTCTTTGACAGAATAGTGATCCCACAAATTTTTTATCCTCATGGTTTGCGCTAGGTTGTCAATATGGCCACATTGGATGAGTTAGTTAAAGTAATTACACAGCTCCAATCGAATGTAGTAGCATCTAAAGATATAGCAATCAGTCTAGCAGAGAGAGTGAGTCAGTTGCAAGACAGAGTGGAAAAGAAGGAGCAAGGTCCTCTGGGTGCAGGTTGGTTTGGTCCTCCTTCTCAAGGTTCAGGAGGAAATCCTCCAACTAACATTTCCCTCACAGTTCCCTCAGCCATTCCTTTGGCTCCTCCTGAAAGGTTTTCAGGTGATCCTCAGAAAGCGCAATCCTTTTTGACTCAAGTAGAATTACATTTCACCTGTCGACCAAACACCTCCCCTGATGCCCAATCCAGGGTGGCCTTCCTGCTATCCTATTTGACTGGAGACGTGGCCACTTGGGCAATTCCTCTTGTGCGTAAAAATAGCCCACTGCTTTATAATTGGAGAAACTTTGTCTGAGAATTCGAAAGAGTGTTTGATCGAAGAACAGTCACTTTATCTGTAGACCGAGAACTGCTAGAATTGCGACAAGGCAATAAAGACTTAGGACATCATTACAACATTGGCGGTAAAAGCCGCTTACTGCCATGCTGAAGACCGCCAACACACCGCAGTGGCAGCGGAATTCCGCCACGGTCATTATGACCCACTGCTCGGAATCCGCCAAAATTGAGACACCCACACAAGTCCGCTACACCAAAGGTCAGTGATAAACTGGCAAAAACAAAACCTCCACCATCACGCCAACAGAAATACGCCCACACTATCACGACCCACGAATCCACGCAGGGGTCTTTCAACAGCGGTATTCCATTGGCGGTACACACTGCCGCGCTCAAAATACACACACTCATACAAAACACTGCCACATTGGACAATTCCAAATACACACACCTGATACAATAACACACCCCTCTCACACACCCATTACAATATAAAACACACACCCACATCACCCACAAACCCCTACGACCAAAATATCGCAAGAAGGCCAGACAGAGACACTACAAACTACTACCAAGCATCCACAGACACACAGTACCATCACCCACATAACTTCCACGCACCCCACACAACACACCACTAAATCTCACCCCACACATCTCAACACACACCACTCCACACATCACCTACACCACCCCATGGCACGGCAAAGACACCCCAGGTTTTCTGAGGAGGAGTTCAGGGTCATGGTGGAGGAAATCGTCCGGGTAGAGCCACAGCTATTCAAATCACAGGTGCAGCACACCTCCATAGCTAGGAAGATGGAGCGATGGCGAAGAATAGTGGACAGGGTTAACGCCATGGGACAGCACCCAAGAAATAGGGATGACATCAGGAAGAGGTGGAACGACCTATGGGGGAAGGTGTGTTCCGTGGTCCCAAGACAGTACCTTGCGGTTCAGCGGACTGACGGCGGACCCCCACCTCCTCCCCCACAACTAACAACATGGGAGGAACAGGTCTTGGTGATTCTGCATCCTGAGTGCCTCACAGGAGTAGATGGAGGAATGGACTCTTGTAAAGCAATGTGTTACTACTATATCCCCCACCCACCTGCATGCCATCACATACCCCCACCCTCACCCCCATCACTCCAACTCCTCACAAATGTCCCAATATCACAAACCACACATCCCAAAACCAAGCGCTGCATGCAACAACAAAGCATGGACACCCATCACCAACGCATGGGCACTGCACATACCCATACACCCCCCTAAACCACCATTACACAAGGTCCCACACAGGAATGTAAGCACTGGGGTACATGGTCACCCACCCATTGCACACCATGGCACACACAGATGCAATAAACATTCTTTTATACCCCTGCAGGACCCCTACCCAACGTCACGGGACAGGAGGGTTCACACATGTCCACACCACCCACAGAAGAGGCCCACAGTGATGACAGCAGCTCTGTCCAACTGGATCTAGATGACCAGCCCGGTCTATCTGGGACCTCAAGACAGTCGGTTCCCCTGACACAGTCACAGGCCACCACAGAGCTTCCCCACTCTGGAAACACCAGCACAGCACCCACCCAGCGGGCCCATACCTCTGTCCCAAGGACACATCAATCAACAGTGTGTCCACCACTACAGGGAACCCAGGCTAACCCACCACCCCAGCAACAACAGGGACCTGGAGGCACTGGCAGTGGGCACACGGTCCAGGGGACAGAGGCCCAGGAACACAGGGGAACTGGGAGGGCTGCTGTGCGACAGGGCGAGGACTGGCCCAGGAAACCCAGTCTCCACAAGGCCCTCTCCAACATCATGGGAGCCTACCACAATTCCCAGGAGACGATAGCAACGATAGTGGCCAAGTTTCAGGAGACCCAGCGGCTGCAGGAGAAACAGTATTTGGGCTTCAGGGAGGAACTCAAATCCATCAATACCACCCTGAGCACCATTGTAGGGGTGCTGAAGGAACTCGTGAACACCAGGAGGGACACTGTGGCACAACAAGGGGCCCCTGACACTAGCCTGGACGATGAACTGCCCACCACCTCCGCCGGTGCTAGTGGACAGGAGGCACCACCACAGGACCACGACACCAGCACCCCCAACCCCCTGCAGATGGAGAACCACCCCGCAAGCGGTCCCTGAGATCCAGGACAAAGGCAGAGAACAATGCCAAGATCCCCGCCAAGAAATAAGACCACCCTGATTGTCATCCTTCTGTCCCACTTTGTCACCCTGTCCATCCTTAAACTGCCCCAGCTCCACTTCCTATACCCCTTTGGACAATGCACCTGTGAGACTAACAGACTGGACTCTGCCATGGATATTCCTCCACTATTTAGCACTTAAATAAAAACCCTTAAATCACAAAACTATCTGTAGTCAGTCTGTGCTTTCACAAATGTGTATTTGCAATAACTGAGGGAAATAGCAATGTCCATTGTATTACATACCTATGTCACACAGCTCTAGCCCATGAGGTAACATAGCAAAGGTCACACAGTGGGACCCACATCTGTGAAATTGAAAGGGAAAGTGACAAATCAGGGTCCATACACTGGGTGAAAGTGAAAGACAGATGAGAGGTAGAACAAGTGTATCAGATGTAGGAGGCAGTTATGTCTTCTCACATGTGTCTCACTGGAAGTATTGATGAATCACAGTGTTTCTGTTGTCGATATCCTCTTCTTCTGCCTCCTCTTCTTCACTGTCCACAAGCTCCACAGCAGTCACAACACCTCCTTCAGGACCATCCTCCTGCAGAAAAGGCACCTGTCGTCGCAAAGCCAAGTTGTGCAGCATACAGCAGGCCACGATGATCTGGCTCATCTTCTTTGGTGAGTAGAATAGGGAACCAACTGTCATATGGAGGCACCAGAACCTGACCTTCAGGAGTCCGAAGGTCTTCTCTATAACCCTCCTAGTGCACCCATGTGCCTCCTTGTAACGTTCCTCTGCCCTTGTCCTGGGAATCCTCACTGGTGTCAGTAGCAATGACAGGTTGGGGTAGCCAGAGTCACCTGCAAATGTCGAGGGACAACTGTTAGACACACACTAACCCTTAGGGACAACCCCAGACAAATATTCACACTGTATAGGGTCCATGTCCTCACCTAATAGCCACACACAGTGCCTCTGGAGTTGTCCCATCACATAAGGGATGCTGCTGTTCCTCAGAATGTAAGTGTCATGCACTGAGCCAGGAAACTTTGCATTCACATGGGAGATGTACTGGGCGGCCAAACACACCATCTGCACATTCATCGAATGGTAATTCTTCCAGTTTCTGTACACCTATTCACTCCTGCGGGGGGCCAAGGCCACATGTGTCCCATCAATGGCACCTATGATGTTGCGGATATGTCACAAAGCATAGAAGTCACCTTTCACTGTAGGCAAATCCTCCACCTGAGGGAAAACGATGTAGCTGCGCATGTGTTTCAGCAGGGCAGACAACACTCTGGACAACACGTTGGAGAACATAGGCTGGGACATCCCTAATGCTATGGCTTGAAAAGACCCACTTGCCAGGTAATGGAGTACTGACTCGTGGAGCTGGTGTCGTGCACTCATCCAGCTGAGGTGCCCCCCCTTCCCTTCCCCCTGAGGTGCCTGTTTTATTTCGATCTGATGCCCGGCAGGGTTTTCTCCGTTTTGATCAGGTATCTTATGTGGGCCTCGCCCATGCATTTTGGGCCTAGTGGTCCATGGACTATGTAGGTGCAGTACATGGACTTGAATTCTTGGTGTATATATTTGTTAATAGTGTATATATATTTTTGAGTAATGGATTTTTATTGATTACAATCGTTCAACTCATTTCCTTTTGTCCTTGCTTTCTTCCAGGGGAGGTTGGGGGGTGTAAATGTAATGTATCAACATGTATTTGTGTGTGTCTTGTAGTGGGTGAGGGTGGGGGTGGGAGTTTTGCGTGTTGCGTTTGTGTGTTTCACTCTCTTTTTCCTCCCCCCTCCCCTGTGTCGTAGGTGCAGTACTCACTGTGGTCGTCGCCGCCGGCGTTCGTGCTCCTGGTAGAAGAGCAGGAAGAGAATGGCAGGAGTTCCGGTTCCATGGCGTCTTGGTTCCTCGTGTGGTGTGTAGAGGTGAGTGTTTTCCCTTCCAAGTCCTGTTTCCACCGTGTTTTTGTTCGCAGTGAATCCGCCCCGGAAAAGGTGGCGGATTGGCCTCTCATGATACTGTGGGTGGTACATTGTCTTCCGCCTGTCTGTTGGCGGTGACCGCCACGCTGTTTGTTTGTACCGCCGTGGTAGTCAGAGTGTTAAAGTGGCTGTCTATATTGGCGGTTTCCGCCAAGGTCGTGATTCCATTTTGTTGGAATGAGGGCCAATGTGTTTATTGATTACTGTTATCATGTAATTGCTATTCCAAGAAATAACTTGAGTCAGTTTAAGGTTCAAAGCATAAGAGTTTATTCTACAAAAAGCTCATATGCAAGTTGGCATAATCCTTCTTTATTTTTCAGGTATTCAGAGCTAATAAGGTCATGATATAGGAAAGTTCTTGATCATTCATGTTATCAACATATAGATCTTATGAACAAAGCTCATGAAAGTCAATGTGAATAATCTTGCTATTGTGTTCTTAACATTTGCTTCCACAGGTCTCCTTCACCGCTTTTCCCAACCTAAAACCCCATCCCCCACTTGGCCATTCTTTAACTCTGTGCTATAATGGCTAGTAGAGTTTGGAGCTGCCGAGAGGTGGACATATTGGGAACAGGCGCAAACCCCAAGGATCCGGACTCCTTGATAAAAGCAGAATCAATCTCCGTCTTCAGGACGTCAGTCGATCAGCAAGGCATCAGGATTGAGCATCAGAATTTAAAAATGGAAAAGTCATTAAGCATTAAAGTTAAGCACGTCTCTTGTCAAGATGCAATAAGAAAGTAGTAAAAAATCGGCAGTTATGACTGAATGAAGGCAAAGGCAGAATATCTGTCTTCTCTCC
Source organism: Pleurodeles waltl (assembly GCF_031143425.1). NCBI lineage: Eukaryota > Metazoa > Chordata > Amphibia > Caudata > Salamandridae > Pleurodeles > Pleurodeles waltl. Next base: position 910,087,640 of record NC_090438.1, on the reverse strand, counting down.
GTGTACTCTTGTTAAGTCAAAACTATTAAACTACCCCCCCAAATCCCTATTGGTCAGTTAATCGTATGTTCAAACTCTGTCCAATAAAACTAAAATCCCAAATCTATGAATTCTAATGTTACTCTGTTCACATATCTTTGATTGGTTTGTCTTGCGATGTCCTCATCATCCGGCTTGTCAGGTAACAATATTGTTGCAGCTTCTACTTGTAGGAAAGTACCCTCTTGCCTGGCATGTTACCCCCATTTTTCACTGTATATATGTTGTTTTAGTTGTATGTGTCACTGGGACCCTGCTAGTCAGGGCCCCAGTGCTCATAAGTGTGCCTGAATGTGTTACCTGTGTTATGACTAACTGTCTCACTGAGGCTCTGCTAACCAGAACCTCAGTGGTTATGCTCTCTTATTTCTTTCAAATTGTCACTAACAGGCTAGTGACCAATTTTACCAATTTACATTGGCTTACTGGAACACCCTTATAATTCCCTATTATATGGTACTGAGGTACCCAGGGTATTGGGGTTCCAGGAGATCCCTATGGGCTGCAGCATTTCTTTTGCCACCCATAGGGAGCTCTGACAATTCTTACACAGGCCTGCCACTGCAGCCTGAGTGAAATAACATCCACGTTATTTCACAGCCATTTTACACTGCACTTAAGTAACTTATAAGTCACCTATATGTCTAACCTTTATCTGGTAAAGGTTGGGTGCTAAGTTACTTAGTGTGTGGGCACCCTGGCACTAGCCAAGGTACCCCCACATTGTTCAGGGCCAATTCCCTGGACTTTGTGAGTGCGGGACACCATTACACGCGTGCACTACATATAGGTCACTACCTATATGTAGCTTCACAATGGTAACTCCGAATATGGCCATGTAACATGTCTATGATCATGGAATTGCCCCCTCTATGCCATCCTGGCATAGTTGGCATAATCCCATGATCCCACAGGTCTGTAGCTCAGACCTGGGTACTGCCAAACAGCCTTTCCTGGGGTTTCACTGCAGCTGCTGCTGCTGCCAACCCCTCAGACAGGCTTCTGCCCTCCTGGGGTCCAGCCAGGCCTGGCCCAGGATGGCAGAACAAAGAACTTCCTCTGAGAGAGGGTGTTACACCCTCTCCCTTTGGAAAATGGTGTGAAGGCAGGGGAGGAGTAGCCTCCCCCAGCCTCTGGAAATGCTTTCATGGGCACACATGGTGCCCATTTCTGCATAAGCCAGTCTACACCAGTTCAGGGACCCCTCAGCCCTGCTCTGGCGCGAAACTGGACAAAGGAAAGGGGAGTGGCCACTCCCCTGACCTGCACCTCCCCTGGGAGGTGCCCAGAGCTCCTCCAGTGTGCTCCAGACCTCTGCCATCTTGGAAACAGAGGTGCTGCTGGCACACTGGACTGCTCTGAGTGGCCAGTGCCAGCAGGTGACGTCAGAGACTCCTTCTGATAGGCTCCTTCAGGTGTTGCTAGCCTATCTTCTCTCCTAAGTAGCCAAACCCTCTTTTCTGGCTATTTAGGGTCTCTGTCTTTGGGGATTCCTTAGATAACGAATGCAAGAGCTCATCCGAGTTCCACTGCATCTCTCTCTTCACCTTCTGCCAAGGAATCGACTGCTGACCGCGCTGGAAGCCTGCAAAACTGCAACAAAGTAGCAAAGACGACTACTGCAACTCTGTAACGCTGATCCTGCCGCCTTCTCGACTGCTTTCCTGGTGGTGCATGCTGTGGGGGTAGTCTGCCTCCTCTCTGCACTAGAAGCTCCGAAGAAATCTCCTGTGGGTCGACGGAATCGTTCCCCTGCAACCGCAGGCACCAAAGAACTGCATCACCGGTACCCTGGGTCTCCTCTCAGCACGACGAGCGAGGTCCCTTGAATCCAGCAACTCTGTCCAAGTGACTCCCACAGTCCAGTGACTCTTCAGTCCAAGTTTGGTGGAGGTAAGTCCTTGCCTCCCCACGCCAGACTGCATTGCTGGGAACTGCGACTTTTGCAGCTACTCCGGCCTCCGTGCACTCCTGGCGGAAATCCTTTGTGCACAGTCCAGCCTGGATCCACGGCACTCTAACCTGCATTGCACGACCTCCTAAGTTGTCCTCCGGCGACGTGGGACTCCTTTGTGCGACTTCGGGTGAGCACCATTTCACGCAACTTCGTAGTGCCTGTTCTGGCACTTCTGCGGGTGCTGCCTGCTTCTGAGAAGGCTCCTTGTCTTGCTCTACGCCCCCTCTGTCCCCAGACGCAATTGGCAACATCCTGGTCCCTCCTGGGCCACAGCAGCATCCAAAAACCCTAACCGCACGATTTGCAGCTAGCAAGGCTTGTTGGCGGTCTTTCTTCACTTCTGCACGACTCTCCACGGCGTGAGGGATCCGTCCTCCAAAGGGGAAGTTCCTAGCCCTTGTCGTTCCTGCAGAAACCTCAGCTTCTACTGTCCAGTAGCAGCTTCTTTGCACCCACAGCTGGCATTTCCTGGGCATCTGCCCATCTCCGACTTGCTTGTGACTTTTGGACTTGGTCTCCATGTTCCACAGGTACCCTCGACTGGAAATCCATCGTTGTTGCATTGCTGGTTTGTGTCTTTCCTGCAGAATTCCCCTATCACGACTTCTATGTCCTTTGGGGAACTAGTGCACTTTGCACTCACTTTTCAGGGTCTTGGGGTGGGCTATTTTTCTAACCCTTACTATTTTCTAATAGTCCCAGCGACCCTCTACAAGGTCACATAGGTTTGGGGTCCATTCGTGGTTCGCATTCCACTTTTGGACTATATGGTTTGTGTTGCCCCTATCCCTATGTGTCCCCATTGCATCCTATTGTAACTATACATTGTTTGCACTGTTTTCTAATACTATTACTGCATATTTTGGTATTGTGTACATATATCTTGTGTATATTTGCTATCCTCATACTGAGGGTACTCACTGAGATACTTTTGGCATATTGGGGGTTATTCTAACTTTGGAGGAGGTGTTAATCGGTCCCAAAAGTGACGGAAAAGTGACGGATTTACCACCAGCCGTATTACGAGTCCATTATATCCTATGGAACTCGTAATACGGCTGGCGGTATATCCGTCACTTTACCGTCACTTTTGGGACGGATTAACACTCCTCCAAAGTTAGAATAACCCCCATTGTCATAAAAATAAAGTACCTTTATTTTTAGTATATCTGTGTATTGTGTTTTCTTATGATATTGTGCATATGACACTAGTTTTACTGTAGGAGCTTCACTCGTCTCCTAGTTCAGCCTAAGCTGCTCTGCTAAGCTATCATTATCTATCAGCCTAAGCTGCTAGACACCCTATACACTAATAAGGGATAACTGGGCCTGGTGCAAGGTGCAAGTACCCCTTGGTACTCACTACAAGCCAGTCCAGCCTCCTACACTACTCTAGTCAGTATCTTCATTGTACTTGTCCTGGGAAAGGCAGTCTCACACACATTACACATAATATGTGGCATCAGCAGGGACATCATCTCCTAGCAGTCAGTTCACACGAGAAGCTTCCGTTATGAGCACATTTAAACAGTACAATAGAAATTCACACTTTAACTTTCTTAGTCACCTATTTTGTTAAACGCTAAGAAATACAGCTTTTACATCAGCCCTGTTAAGTAGGCCAAGACACTCGCTAAGTTAAGGCCTACAATTAATAAAGCTATTGCTTACTGCATAACCCTTAATATGCCATATTACTGCATTAGTCTAATATATACTCAACATTTCATATTATTAAATTATTGATTTTTTCACTTAGTTAACATTGTTGGCGATTTTTCATAATCACATATTCAAATGCGTGCATTATTTTTCAACGTAATTTTCTTTTATACACAATCTATTATTAAAAATACATAAACACTCATTAGTAATTTTCATTAAAACACATGGTGCATGTGTGTGGTGTGCGTGTGTATGTGTGTGAATGGGGGTGTATGAGTGCATGTTTGTGAGCGAGTGAGTGGGGGTGTCTGTGGGCAAGTGTGCGGATGAGGGCGTGCCTATGTGTCAGTGCAGGTGTGTTAATTGATGTGTACTGTTGGGGGGTGTCTGTGTGTGAGTGTCTGCATGTGTGAGTGCGAGAGTGTGAGTATGTGGAGTGGGAGTGGTGAATGAGTGCTTGTATGTGATTTAATGTGAATGTTTGTGTGCATGTATGTACGCATGAATGGGGGGGGTGTCTGCATGTATGCGAGTGAGTGGGGGTGTCTGTGTGAATGTATGCGTAAGCCGGGGGGTGTGTATGTGAATGCATGTGTGCGTGAAGGGTTGGGGAGTGTTTGTAAGTGTGTGGACGGGTGGAGGGGTGTCTGCATGTGTGTGGACGTGTGGGAGTGAGTGTGCCGGCAACAGGAATCAGGATTCCTGTCACCTGGGTGCATTTCTGCCAGGGTTTTCATGGCAGTGTGACTGCCACAAAAAACCTGGCGGTCTGCAGCTTTGTAATCCGGCCGGCAGGCTGAGGCCTGCTGCCAGTTTGGATGTGCTCACCGCCGGCTGCGGCGGTGCGACCGCACCGGCGGGCCAGGAGGCGTTGTGAGGTTTGGCATCTGCCAAACCCCACAACTTGTGGTCTGGCAGTCTTTACCACCTGATGACCGCCAGCCTCGTAATGAGGCCCAAAGTCTCTGGCAGTGATGGTTGTGTTCTCCAGTGGAAAGACTGAACCAGGTAGGGTGCCAATTATTGCCTTTTTACATCTAGGGGATGCTACGTGATTCATGGTATCACTAATACCATGGAGGGAGAACTTTCTGAACTATTTTTTGTTAAGTGGACCAACACAGTAGTAGCTTCATGATAAAGTTCAAGCATGTCTATTGACTGCCCTTATAAGATTTTGCTCCTATCTAGCTCAGCATAACATTTACATTTTCTCAGAGTATTTTTATTGTCACCCTGTTTCTGCTTATGATATTTTGGACTACAACTAGTACACATAGGCATGATCACTAATCCAGAGCTGTGCAGAAAGAAAGGCATTTACATTTAAAGCAACATGTGAATTTCACAGAAAACGTCCCATCATTTGTGGACCACATTGTCAATTACTTTGGGCTACTAGATTAAGGATTCAAAAAGGTTGATAAGCTCCCTTATTTTGAATCAAATTAATGTATCAGGACTATTCAGATGGAAAGCATCCATTAAATAGAGATTGCTGGTCACCTGTCCTGTAAAAAGACAATCAAATTCAAAATAAAACTGTGAGTGGATATTCTTTTTCCAAAATTAATGGCACTAGCGAAGCAAGCAATTTCTACTCAGGCCTGGTGCCCTCTCCCTAGTTTATGGTGCAGAAAATGCAACCAGGGCCTAGAAAATAATTGGCATCTGTGAACTACAGCAACTATTGTGTATCACTAAAGCTGGCCTGTAAAATATGGCTTGAGTACTTCGATCTGTAGCCTGATTGCAGCAGTCTGAAAAATCTGCTGTGAAACCTGTCAAACTAACCTTTTTGACTAGTACCAAAACCTTTTACCTGCCTGGAACTCCAGTAGGCTTATTAGCATTAGCATTAACCTACTGACAGCTAGTATAGCAGTGCATGGCATTAATGAAGTGTGAACACTGCTCAAGAGCAGAGAAAATGGGCTGGGTGTTGGGAGGCATTTTTCTTCCCCTTGTAGGAAGTCTAATAATAGTGGACCAGGATCTTCATTAACTTGCAAAGGTCCTGCTCTTGCACAAGCAATTGTAAAGCGAGACCTGGGGATAGAAAGTGTGTGTTACCTCATCCAGTCTGGCTGCAAACTCAGTAGAATGAAAGCTACCCTCAGAACCAGACTTTAGTGGCCACAAATGAAGGGGGTACTCATTTCTTTGGGAATGCCTTTGGGAGCAATTTTACTTTTTACAAAAGAGAGGCACTGTAAGATTGTTTGCACTAGGGCATACAGGAATTGCTTAAAAAGTAGGTAGGGTTGTCCCTGGAAACTTTTACTCCATTGGTTAAGAAGGAGCCATGAGTCACCAGCACCCACTAGCCACTGGAAGTTTGATTCCAACCCTCTAATATACCAGTATTCAAAATGTAAGCAACTAGGCTAAAGTGCAAAGAGGAAAGGTGCAACCTTATGATGACCCTGCAGGTTTCCATCCAATTGTGTGTTGAAAGCACCAAGGCACGCTTGCTAGACCCACTTCATTATTATTTATGTTACAAATTTGTCAAGAGGACTACACCATCTAAAAGTACTTCTATCAAATAATTATGTTATATTTCAACATTAATGTACACTAAGCATATTGTGCAAGTAACAACGCTGTAGAGGTCTCACTTCAAAGTATTCAATGCAACGTTGTTTGTGGTCATATGCAACTTCCTACAAAAAAAAACTCCATCAAGGAGCAGTTGAAATTTTGCTTTTGTGAGCAAAGATCAATAAATGTAATACACTATTTACTGATTTTTAGAATGAGGCACAATGTAAGCAAAAAGTGCTTATGATGATTTCCTGCTCTTGGATGGTCTGTGGGTGGAGCATCGCAGAGGCTGAAATTGTTGCTGCCTGTAGCTGTTCTGTGGTCAGCAGAAAAAGCTTCCAGGGGAGGTTGATGGGATGGAGAAGGGTGGCAAAGGTGGCAATGGGGAGGAGCAGACAATTGTGTGAAGGCAAGACTGGGCATAGCACAGAACAGGGCCTAGTGCATCTAGAGATCTTGTGAGTGCGAGAGTGGGGATTTGCAATTTGCAGTTAATGGGTCTGTCTGCCAAAAACCCCATCAACCACTGGTCCACGCTGTCTGAGCATCCATAGGATAATTTCCTGCTGCCAGAAAGGGTTGTTGAAACTGCAAATTTCTCTTTATGTCTATGTGTTTTTTTAGATACATTTTTGAGCTTTGTACTTTTAAGAAGTTAGGGAAGATGTAAAAAAATTGCAAAGTTGCAAGTCAGATTATTTCACAATTTCACAATCTCTACATATACTTACAAACAGTTGCGGCTTGCGGAGTCACTAGCCAGCATGTTTGAATATTTCTCTTTCATGGGAGGGGTTTTCATCCAGAAAGCCCTTTTGGTTCTTTAAGATATAAAAAGGTGGCCCGGCTTAGTAGAGCTGGAATTTCCAAGACCTCGGTTAGGATTAGATGTTGAATGCCTGACATTTGTCCCGTGAGGGTGGATATCTCTTTCTTGCAGTTGAACGGGGTCATCTTCTTGCTGGCATGAGAAAGATGAAGAGCTTAGCAGGCCCTACAGTGATGAATTTTTACTTTATTCTTTGCTTTGCAATTATGCTATAATATAATCACATATATTTGCTGTATACATTACAGTTGAGAATCATTTTGATATATTTTCCTTTCATTGCTGTGACTATTTTTAAACGTGTGCTTTCTACCTATTAATCTCCTTTTAGGAACCTCGTGGTGAAATAATAATAAACGTCTTCTTTGAAGTGAGAAATGCATTTCAGAGATTTTTGTCAGCTTGGTCATTAGTGAAAGCAAAGCACGGAGGTTACAAGGGGCAGGGCGGCGCATGGCGGGGGGATATTAATAATATAAGAATAGAAAAAAAAAGTACATGTGCGCCACCGCTCCTCCGTCTTCTCAGCAGGCAGCACAGGCTCCCAGCCTGCCCTGCAGCCAATCCTGACACTGCTCAGAGCAGCATTTGGATTTGATGAAGCGCCCAGCCAGGTGGCTCCCAGGCTGACTGGGAGCCTGTGCCTGCTCTCTCCAGCCTGGCAACACAGAGCCCGAGACGGCCAGCTAAAAATACATGAGAACTGAGGGGAAGTGCACAGTGCACTCCTCCTCGTCCCTGTCATCCCCAACGCCCGCCCTTGTAACAACAAAAGGATAATAAACTTCGTTTATTATCCTTTTGTTGTTAAAAGTTTGCAGGGACTGCTGCTGGTAGATAGAGCAACGCTTCTCAGCCTTAGCGGAGGAGCTGCTGCTGCTTACAGATATCTTTTATTCTGAACATTCAGGCTCTACTTCAAAGATTGTCTTCAGCTTTTTGTTTGTTCTCTGCTCATAATATAGGTCCTCTGGAAGTACCCATTCCACTGAGAAACAGAAAAGCAGAACAGCACACTACATTCTATGTTTATTATATACTTGTAATTCCTACGGTTTGAGACATCAGTCTGGGAAAACAAATGCAAAAATGTTTTTTCTTTTTTCTTTGGTTTCGGTGCACTCTTGAAATAAAGACTATTGTGAAAAGAGTGTCTGCAAATGTTATTGGGGATTGCAGGTCCCAGAATCCACTGAGCATTCCCTTCAAAGGACCGAACTGAAGAGGTGGAGAGCCCGCATGTTAACTCTATTAGGCCCTGTTTTTTTACTGGTAATCCTCATTACTCTTAGTTCTACTTGTCCTCAGTATAGCCATACACAATGAGTTATTGGCCAATCCAAGAAGGAAACAAAACAGGAAACACTGCTTAGCCCCACCCACCCTTGAGTCCAGACATATAAACACATTCCTTAGCAGAGCACTTCCTAACATACCAAGCCGCACAAAGGCCTGATACTGGGAGGGTGGATGGGAAGTAGGACTGGTCGAGAACGAATAGGACTAAAAATAATGAGGATTTCCAGTAAGTAATCAGAGCATTACCTCTATGTCCCTCATCCTCGACCCAGTCCTTACACTATGAGGCATACCAAAGCAAAGCCCCAAGGAAAGGCTTTTGTGGATGCCAAACACAACACTTGAAAAACCACATAAAACAGCTAAGTGTAAGATTCAGTGATTTAATTAAATTGAAAACAACAAGCAGGTCAGGCAGTGGCAGCTCCATCCACTGCCTTGAGGCACCTTGTCCAAACTTCATGGGTGCAGGTTGTGCACAGGTCAGGTGGTAATGTCTGATAAACATGGTTTCTGGAGCCCAGATACCAGCACGGTACACCCTTAAAACCAACCCAATAGCCCAAGAGACCCCTTTTGAACGTGCCTAAACAGCCGTCGGGCAAAGCAAACCAGCATCTTGTTAAGCCAAAGAAATTATGTCCTTAATCCAGCAACTGATGGTCAACTTGGAGGCTGTCTTTCTATGATCTGCAAAAAAAAAGTTACAATAAGGCTGTTAGATGCACGAAAAGGTGTAGTTCTAGCAACATAGACAGACAAGATACGCTTAAAATACAGTGTGTGCAGCAAGTGCTCCACAGGAGAAAAAGGAGAAAGACAGAGACAAAGCAAAATAAGTTATTGTGGTGAAGACTAGAATCTGCAAGCATTCTTAGGAAGAAAATCAGATTCAAGGCTCAGGATGATGGCATCCTCCAAGAACCACAGAAATGGAGGTGAAGAATGCAGAGCAGTGAATTCACTCAATCGTCTAGCGGACATAACAGCCAACAGAAAGGTACCATTAAAAGAAAGAAATTTTAGATCTACAGAAGACAGAGGCTCAAGAGGTGCAGAATGAAGCGAATGAAGAACCAAGGAAAGCTCTTATGAAGGAACAGAAGACTTCACCAAAGGTGCAGAAAGAAAGAATCTGTGAAACAGCAATTGGACACCAAAGTTTCAGCAGTCTCAAACAAAGAGACAGGGTCACAAAACCTCCGGATAGCAGCCCATTGACCTTTCAGGGTGGACAGTGCATACCCTTCTCAAGCCAGTCTACAAAACATTGTAGGATAGCAGAAACTGGACAGGTAACAGAAGAAAGACCATGAAGGGAACACCATGAATTGAAATTAGCTCAATGCAACATTGTCCACACCTCTGAAACGCTGAGCACAGATTGACTGAAAATGAGTCTCCACCCAGTGTGCAATTGCGCAAGCCACCAGATTGAGGAATTGACTGTGCGTACTGCCTGGTGACTGATGTAGGCAACAGTCACCCTATTGTCTGAGGGAACCAACACATTGTATCCCAATATACGTGTCTGGAAATGGTGCAGGGATCTCTCTACTGCCGATGATTCCTTCCAATTGGATCAGCGTCTTGCCTCTGATGGGAGCCAATGACACTGGATCAACTGGTGGCCCAATGCTGCACCCCATCGCAGGATACTCACATCTGTCACCAGCACAACTGGAGGAGAGGGATGTAGCAGCATCCTCCCCATGGATGAGTCCAGCCACTACTGCAGACTGGAGATCACTCCCAGTGACACAGGGATCTTTTCTGAGACATGTCTTGAAGGACAAACTGCACACATTTCTCAGATCTCTCAGATGTAGCTGGCCCCATCATATCATGCAGACTGTGGATGCCATATGCCCTTGGTATTTCAGACACTGAGCAAGTGGTGCAGATTTCAAGCCAACAATGACTGCAACAAAGGCTGCAACCTCATGATCAGTGTATCACTCAGGTTTAGGTCTATTGGTTTGCAGGTATTACAGTGAATAATAGACTCCAAAACAATTTTCCTCATATCATCCTGAGGCCTACTTGGCAAAGTGTTCTGTGCACATCACAGGCTGAACGTGGAAATCTATGCTAATAAGACCAGTGTGAGAGTCTTGGGCGATTATCTGCCAGAATGATTTGCAATCTCTTGCTCTTACTGCTTGGAATATATCCTGCCACCTACAAGTTCCCCAATCTCTCTTAAATCAGGCCTGCTGCAGTTTTCCTATGGTCACTAACCAAATTATGGTCACCTTTTTTTAATGGTGAGGATAAAATCTTTCTTCACCGATCTGCATTTCTTACTGAACCATGTAAGCTGCCTTTAAGTAGTGTCAGAAGGTTTGGCCACAGAGGAGCCAAAACATGTATCCAAAACAACAAAATAATTCCCTGTGTATTTTCACAACCTTAGCTGAGCTATTCTAAGCTTAGCTCATATTCTAAGTGAAATCTCATCAGTTCTATGACCTCTCCAATTGAACTATAAATGAATGATAGCTTTGCAGAGTTTGATGAATCTTTGTCAATTTAATAATCAATTAATTATTAGACAGGGACAGTTTATTGGAAAAATACAGGACAGAAAAGGCAGGGTTTTTACACAGGAGTTTCAAAGTTGGGTGTAGATTGTTACGACCACTATCAGCACAACTATCTTCATGTCCACCTGGTATTATCACAGAGGAAAATCAAGTAGTATATAGTTTATTCTACTTGTGTGTATGATTCAATTGAATGATTGAGCTCCACTGGAGAGGATCACATGCAACCATTACATGCTCTTACACCAAAGGACATGGTTAATGCCAACATTTGAGTTGCCATATTAGTCCATCATCTTACTGATGGTATTTCTGAATCTGGCATTCCTCATATGCCATCCTGCTACCTAGTAATAGGGTGTGCACTATTATTTAACGGCTCAAAGATGTATGACAATCCCAGCCAAAACAAGGTGGTCAGTCATGCTATTTGATTCTATGAAGAATTACAGCCCCAGTAATGTCTTTAAAGTGCCAACACCCCTAACACTATGGTTGTAGATGTTAAAGATGCCTATTTCTATACCTGAAGGCAGCTGCAAGTTAATGCCAAACATATCCAAGGAGCTGATTTCCATTTTTTCAAACAGAAAGGGGGTAGTTATCATGGACTGCATTTAACATGATACACTGGGGCAAATTGAATGCTGGAATGTGAGGCAATGTGTTCCCACCCCTCTTCTGTTTGAAAAGGCTCTTTTGAGGTACTGAGCTGACAAGCTGGTGTTGATGCACCTGTGCCCAGTGAGTGGTACAGAGACCAGAGAAGACTTTGGGACGTATTTCCAGCAACCCCAAAATTACTTGTTGCTCTCTAATCCAAAAACACATATGGAGTTACACAGCACAGGTTGCACTAACAAGGGTGAAAAATTAAAGACTACTACTAAAGTAAGTGTTATGATGCACTGCATTTACCATGATGGATTGGAGAAATGTGAATGCTGGGATGCTCAGCGATATTCTCCAACCTCCTTCTGTTTGAAAAGGTTTGTTTGGGCTAATGAGCTGACACTCTTGTGTTGATGCACTTGCACCCAGTGAGTGGCACAGAGAAGAAGTCGTCTTTGGGTCATATTTCCAGCACCCCAAAATTATTTATTGCTCTTTATTGATGAAGAAATGCATCCAGAAACATGCATCTAGAGTTACACTGCACAGGCTGCACCAACAAAGGTGAAAAAGTAAGACTACTACTGAAGTAAGTATTATCATGCACTGCATTTACCACAATGCATTGGGGCAAATTGAGTGCTGAGATATTGTTGTGTAGCCATTTTAGTTATAGCTACATGCATGTTATTTTAGCACACTAGGCCTGCCGCTGTGCAATTTAACCTAGATATATTTTATTCAGCTTTGTTTATTATTTTAACAATAGCCACATTTGCAGTTTTGTTTTATTTCTCTCTATCTAGCTGTTCTTTGCCTAGACCAGCACTGTGTTCTTAAACAAGACATTTCTTTCACTCTGTGCTTCTCTCAAGGCTACAGTAAGATAAGTTGTTGGTTAACATGGTAAACGTTTTGTCTCTGGTATTCATAGAAACATACATATCCTTATGTAGGGACATTTTCCCAGAACATCAGTTGTTTTATTATAAAAACACTTCTCTGAACCATACACTTTAGGGGGGAGATTACAGTAAGATGACCACGACTGTAGGCTGATTGCTGAACGCTTTGCAGACTTCAGGCCTTTGCTCAGGTATGGGGGATGATGTCTTCCCAGGGAAACCTCAAGTGCAGAACTAGAGCTTACCATGCTGTGCTCTAATATAGCATAGGTAGGAATTAGTCTATTGACTCTATTGTCAATATGGTAGCGTTATTTCTATGCTTTATTCTCCTTTTCACAATTTTAATCTTGTGAAGCTTTCTCATCCTGGGTATTGCAGTACATGTTCTATTGTCTAAGATGCAGTTGCTTCATTAAAACCTTATTGAAATATATGCTGCCTCTGATTGTCATTGTATATGTGAGACTAATGTAACTGAGCAAAATGGATGAGATCTGAGTGACCACGATTTCCTTGAGGCGCCAATTGTGGCATGCGCTCAGCTGCCCAATCATCGCTGCTCTTGGGTACGGATGAGGCACTGCTAGTTAGCCGGAGCAAAACCCGGATTGGGGCAACAGGCATCACCTGTAGTGGGTTAAGACTCAGTCTCCCACACTGCATGCGATTCTGCAGCTCCAATCCAGTAGTCTCTTGGAATAATGAGAACCTATGTGACATGGCGCTGCCAAAGTTTGGTCAGGCTCTAATTTTTGGGTCCTCCTGAGTATCTCTGTCTCACTGCATACAAAGACACCTCAGTTCTATATATGGAGACGTCTGTGGTATTGAGGATCTCCTCCTCAGCTAAGTAGGGAACACCTATCTGATGTTGGAAGTTGTTCAAGCTTGAACTCTAAAAGGATAATCCTCATCTGATGGGCTTATCTCTGAACAAATTATAGTGAATCCACAACAGGTAGCAATTGCAGTCAATATGAGACCACTCCTTACTGCACATTTACTGACACATGACCTAATGGCCCGGGGGGGTCCAGTCACATTTGTTGTTGATGCACACGCAGCTTATAGAACAGAACTTTTTTATTCTTGGGTCACATTTCTGGCAGTTGATGGGAACACAAATACATTTCATTACTATACACCTGCAAAGGCACCTGCACAATACAGAGCAAATGCATATTTAGAAATAGCTCTATCTTATCAAGAACATAATAATTGGCTTGAGGGTGCCCTACCCCACATAATTTTACACATTAGGTTAGGTCCGCTGAGTAATGAAGGTCCTACCTGGCCCTTATTGGCCACTTATACACCTCACTCTGCTGCAGTGAACTTAACAGTAGCTGAAGTCTGTCGCTGATATGCTGATCTGACGGCAATATACAGATGATTAGTACAGTTTGTAATGCAAACATTAAACCAAAACCCAGCACATGCTGCACCAGCGCAACCACATGCAGTAATGCCAGGTATTAACCCTGCGACTGTACATTCGATCATGCCAAACGAGAAGAAATTCTGTTTTGGTTAACTCAAAAAATAAAGGCACTGGAAGCAGTATTTCCCCATACAGGACCTCAGGATAAACATAGAATATTAACAGTGTGCTTGCCATTTGGGACGGTTCCCACAGTAGATAACTGTAATACATGGGGCATGGTATATGCACGCTCTATACAACCGCACACGTTACACCAAAACTTGGCAATTTACCGAAAGTGTTGAAACAAATTCAAGATGAATACAGGGCTGCCCCGGCCCTGGACTTGGGTATGCAATTAATGGGCAACTTTGCCACGGCATCCAAGAATATGGCGGAGACTTCCTCTAGCATTGGTTGAGATAGTCTGGGGTCCAGACCAACAAAACCACAATTTCAAGGTAAATCTAATAAAGATTCTACCAAGCAACCTCCTGAGGGTACCAAGAAATGCTGGGATAAAAAAAAAAAAAACTCCTAAAAAAGAAAGGGGAGTATCTTCGCACACTGAGACCCCACAGAATAGACATAATCTCAGAAATAGGGATAATATAAAAATGCTTGACAAATATCAATATACTGATACGCGCCAATCTCCCTCCTTTCAGGACTCATCGGAAAAACGCAGTGAGAGAGGTGGGTGGTCAGAGCGAAGAACTGAGTGCGTGAAAGCGAGACAGGAATCACAGCGTTCCACAGAAGTTTCTGTTAAAAACTAAGAGTAACTTCCCCAACAAAAAACACAATTCAAAAAGAAAAAGGTGGCAGTAGTTGCAGTTCGACATGCTACTCAGGAAGAGGGACCTCTGGAAGAACAAGGAGTGGGCACTAGCGCTATTAAGCAGCACAGGAGAGGTCACACAAGTTTGCCGGAATCTTTTAGAGCATTTGGAGGTGAAAGCAAATGATAACTTCCCATTACTCATTACAAAAGCTTTATTCGGTCATAAATAACCATCAAAGCACAAAATCACAACAATCCAAAGTTTACATACATAATGAATAAATAAATATAAAAAAATGTAAGAACAGCAGTCACTAATAGGATACGTTTTTAAAGAACGAGTGCGTATATACCATGCGGCTGCAAGGAACTTGCTAATATCCTCAATATCCTAAGGGCAGCATTACATTGTCTTTGCCCATGTTCCTGCAAATTGGACGTATCCATTTTCGCCGAGAGGAGGCATAAGGTGGACAGAAAAACATAAGATGTGCTACAGATTCAGGAACACAATTATAACCAGGACATAAATTGAGTGTTGATAATAGTCACCAGCTACCGGGAAAATACTTTAACGGTGAACACTCAAATCTAAAACGAGCATACAAGCTCTTACCTTTTAAAGCGGGAATAGAATCCAAATAAGATTCAAACTGAGAATACCATTTAAAATCAAGAAATTGTGTTGTCACTCGCCCATAAGATGTGCATAGGGACTAGTTGTTCCTGAAATAGGGCCAGTAAACAGATTTCATGAGTTGTTTCTGGGCCCTCACCAATTTTTGAGGATTCTCCCAGTAATTCCCAAGTCCCAAGATGTAAAATCATTTAGACACATGCTTAAGCCAAGGAATAGAAACTGCATTAGGTCTATTTAAAATATCCAGAATGGAGTCCCTATAAACAATAAGCTCAGGAGTAGTCCAAATTTTTACCCAGAAGAGTAAAGGTTTTAAGGCTATCACATCAGAGATGCGATTGACTCCAAGGTCCAAAAAAAAGGGATCAAGGGTGTATTGCGAGGCCATGCAAGAAGAGCTCTGGCGAAATTATTTTCGCCCACTGAAAATGTATTAGTGTTGGAGGAGCCCTACACCTCAGCACCATAAGTCGCTGCACCCTGCGCTTTTGCCAAATAAAGCTTAATAGCCGGAGAAACAGCTTTCACAATAGTTTTGTTGTAGAAGCGCAGAATAGCACCTGACCTATGCTGAAGAAGTAAAACACTCTTACCAATCTGGTCCTCCCACTGCATGTTATTTGTAATACTTACTCCCAGGTAATCTATAGAACAAACCTTACTTAAGGGAGCGCCATCTAAGGTGATAGTATATCTCCTAACAGGACCCGTGCTTAATATCATTAATTTAGTTTTACTGGCATTAAGTTCCAGGCCATGATCCACACACAAGGCATTAAACCTATCAACCAGGATCTGAAGACCCATGGGGGTTTTAGAAATCAAAAGAGAATCATCTGCAAATAGTAGAATAGGATTTTTTTGTGCATTCAGCGAGGGAGCATTATTTTGACAAGAAGACACCGCGTGCACCACCTCATTAATAAACAAAGTAAAAAGAGTTGGCGCAAAAACACATCCCTGGCGAACCCCCCGCCGATGGCTATGTAATGAGTTAACTGTCCCTGACTACCCCATCTCACCTGGGCATATGTATTCTTGTGCAACTGTTGTAATAAATGTACTATTTTATCAGGGGTACCTATTCTACGCAGAACTTCCCATAACTTTTCTCTAGGGACCAAATCAAAAGCAGACCGAAGGTCCACAAAAATGCCATATAAGTTTTGCTTTGCCAAGACTATATATTTCCAGTATATGAGGATCAGCCTGAAGACCTGATCCACTGTGCTAATTTTTGGACGAAAGCCCATCTGAAGTGGAGATAGTACCTGATGATCATGGGCACAGTCCAAAAGCCTATCCAGAAGCTGCTTAGCAAAGATTGTTTGAAGATTATCAATGAGGCTGATTGGTCTATAATTAGCAGGGCAACCCACATCACCCTTTTTATAGAAAGGAATTATTTCAGCCCCTTTCCAGGCTTTGGGAATAGGGCCTCCTGCAGCATGGCGTTTGATAACATGTTTATTTACCAGGACCAGATTACAGGTTCAGATTTAAATAGACCCCCCCGGTATCTTATCAGGGCCTTGTGCCGTAGACGATTTTAAGGAATTAATAGCAACTGTGGTTTCCATCATTGAGAAAACAATAACATTTTCAGAACTACCAATATAAATTCTTTGATCAGCAGTCTCATGACGCAATTCAGCCTGAAACAAGGAGGCGGAATCCTGTGTCATGAAAATAGTGGGTGGAGCATAAAGCTGAGAAAAGTGTTCCACCCATCTTTCAGGTTGAATATGCATACGGATAGTGCCATTACCCCCTCTGTGTCTATTGGCCAGTCGCTTACAGAAGTCCCATTATCTTGAAGTTTGGTGGCATCCAACAATTTCTGCCTTCCCAACTTTTCTTTGCCAAATTCAGGTTTTTATTATACGTAAGTCTAGCAGTTATAATCGCCCCCTGTGAATGAGTCATAATGGCTGATTTTAAAGCTGATCTAGCATTAGAGCAATCCTTATTAAAGCATTCCCTGACCTTACAATTATCAGAAGATTGCCTAATAATAGTCTTCCTATAAAAAATATCCTGCAAGTTCCTTACCATTTCTTTGTGAATGCTCAGAATTGGAATGTCACTAACCTCATACTCCTCATAGCCGGTCATAATATTTAAAAAAGATAAATAGATTTTCTTAATCAAATAAGGATTAGACATTACTTTTGGCCAGCTAACACGAGTATGCCTATGGTTCAAACGAGGTCCAGGGACCTCGAAGATCCGAATATTCTGCAATCTCCTGAACACATTACTATGTAAGGTAAGGAGTAGAGGATTATGGTCACTCTCGTGACGAGGGTCTACCTTCATGTCTATAGACAGGGACCAAAGCCTGACATCCACTAAGAAGTAATCAATAACACTGGAAAACAGCCCTCGCTTGAAAGTGGGAGCAATATTTGAATCAGAGCTAGTACGTCCATTACATGCTCTTAGTCCAAATTTAAAACAAAGGGAAGTCAACTGTAAAGCAGCACGTGAGCCAATGGACTGGACATTTTACTTCAATTGAGGGATACCCCAGAATTCATCTTCCTCAGCCGTCAAATTAATATTAAAACAAAAGGGTTCAAAAATGCAATTCATGTCCTCTGCAACCAATAATTTAATTGACAAATGCAGGGTATCCATATATTTAGATAACTGAACAAGTGTCTGAGACTCTGATCCCCGAGAAACAGACCTGGCATGCACATTAATTATAATTATTTTAAAATCGGGGTTAAATAAAAGTTGGACACCCAGTAAATCAGGAGAGTTAATATGTAAAACTGAATGATTGCACTGTAAATTCTTATTTAACAGGATCATACGTCCCCCCTTAGCATGACCAAAAATCCCCGATGCTGGCTGGGCAGCAGAGAAATATGTCACAAACCCATCCATGAATAACGGGTCTTCAGCCCAAGTTTCCTGAAATAAGCATATATCCTGCTTATTAATAAAATGAACCCACTCGGGATCTCCCAGCTTCTTGCCTAGCTCCGCCGAATTCCAGGACATAATTGAGAGTTCCGAACGGGGTGTCTGAACACTAGGACTATAATACAGAACTTCCTCAGAATTATCGGTCCCTTCTTCGGAGCTAGCCCCAGGAGCTACAATAGAAGTCATTAGGGGGGAACAATAGGTAGTCATTCCATATCTAATGGTGAATGGAGAGGATTACCTAACAAGGACGAAACACAGCTTTTACCAAAATCGTGGTCCCCACCCACTGGACCATCATATAGAATTGGTAAGATTGGTAAGATGCCCGAAGGCAGATGAAGTTGGAGTCTAATACCGACCCCTCTGGGTTTCCTAAAGTGATAAGTACATGATTCAAAATTAATAAGGTTGTCCACCAACAAACTGTCTAGAAAACAAATAGAAATAAAATCAGAGTCTAATCCTGATTGGCTATGTCTACCCACCTCAAGAATATCAGCACGAATGACAGAGAGACAGTTCCTCTGGATTCGTAACCAATAAGTAACCTTATTTAGAAGGGAGTCCTGAGTTTCTCTAGAACCAGTGGGTAACTTAGGTACCCCAACCATGTAAATAATACTACCTTTACTTCTTGAGCCTCAGCCCTCGTTCTTGGCAACGGGTCTATTCACTCCAGCCCGGTAAGAACCCTCACCAAATGTCTTTAGAAAATCAGTAGAGGAGTTAATTGACCCAACATGCACCTGAGTACCAGTAGCCCCCCCGGGGACCCTTTGCAAAATCAGTGGACTGAGTTATGTACCGCTTCCCTAGTTCACAAATATTCCTATCCTTAAAACCTGAATTATTCTTCCGGCTTGTTAGTGCTGACTCAACCAGATAATTCTCTGTACAATTTGCAGACAGCCTGCCAGGAGGAACAATAGAAGTCAAGCCTAGGGGAGGCTTGTCCACTTGAGCACAAGTTTCTATTACAAGGGGGACAATGGGCGCTCCTCCTGGGGCAGGCATAAACTTACCCCCACTAGCCCTCTGACAATTACACACATCCCTCTATACTCGTTCTCCCAAACATTTGTTCAACACTAATAACACCAAACTTTTTAAATCATCCAATTTCTGGGAAATAGAGGCCAGATCAAGTTCCCCACTTGGCCATGCTTATCTATCCTGGATCGAAGACAAGTTAGGTGTGGCATTTCCTCCTTTGCGATCTTCAGAGAGTAAGAGTAAATCGTAAGCTAGTTGCTCCCTTATTTCAGTCAAGGGGTCATAATGATTGAAACATGGAATGTCTTCCTACAAGTAGAAACTGTGGACATGCGTGTCTCTACGCCTGATACGGTGAACAAATTATCGTTAGAGATAGAAGAAGACATTGAACGCACAATGGACGCAATATCATATATGAAATTTTGCTGGCCGAAAGGGATTGGCCACCTGAATTTGTCCGTACCTGTCAATATGGGGAAGATGCTATAAAACCTTCATTCTCACCCCTTTTTCCCGAGGATCGATTGAGCATTGGCGCAGGCACCCACATTATATCGCAATCATGTAGGATGGGATAAAGATTCCTCTACCATGTAATTCCTATTAAAAATCAACCCCAACCTCAACCCCAATATCCAATAAAACATGATGCTAAAGCACCCGTGAGGGAAATCCTCACACAATTGGAGTACCAGGGCATAATCGAATCCTGTGTCTCACCTATGAATAATCCCTTATTCTCAGTAGCTAAACCGGACCATTCTCAGAATAGTCTTAGACTACAGACACTTAAACAGTCATGCAGGCATATATGCTATACAAAACTCACATAGCACAGCACTCATGAACAACATAGTGCACAAAAAATACAAAACAACATTGGACATTTCCAATGGTATCTTCTGCCAAAATATAGCGCCTAAGAGTAGAAACTTTACAAGTTTCAGTGCACTAGGCTCCCAGAAAAAATTCTGTTGATTACCCCAGGGGTACAAGAACAGTCCAGGGCTGTTCGTGGCTTGTGTGACTTCAATATTGCACGACATTGACCCTGAAGCATTGTTCTATGTAGATGGTATCTATCTCACAGATGATGAATTACTGCAACATTTAAGAAGGGTAGCCCTCATTGTTTTAGGATTTGCCGAGTTCAGCTACAAATTCAATTTAAAAAAAACAAAAATAGCCTTCCTTGGCATCCTGTTTTTGGGATATGAGCTATCCAGTGAAGGAAAGAGCCTATCACCACAATCTTGGAAACATGCGCACAGTTACAACCTCCAAATACAGTTAAAAAACTCCAATCCCTACTGGGTTTCCTAAATTTTGGCAGAACATACATTCCAGCTTATGCATCACGCATAAAACCTTTACATGACTTAATACGTCCTGATTTTTCAAGTAAATTTTGAACACACACATACTCAGAGCTTTGCAACCAGATATGGTTGCAGCACAACATTTACACACGAAGGACAACAAAACACATCTGGTCATCAGAGTAATTGCTGGTGCCAATGGTTTCACCTATGTAACTTTCAATGAGGTTGAGACAGTCCCAATAGCATACAAATCACATTTGTACTCAGCAGCAGAATAGTGCTTTGCTCCCACTGAGAAAATTCTAACTGCTGTTCAGATGGCTGTCATTAGAGAAAGACCTCTAGCCCAGGGCAAATGCATTATTGTCATTTCTCCAATCCCAGTCCTTGAGGCTGTTACCAAAGTCAGCGTTCATAATGCTAAAGCATTACATCCACGTTGCATTCAATGGGCTACGTCTTTGATAGCCACTGATGTAGACTACATTTTTGACCCAATATTACAAACTCAAGAACTTTTGCAATATGAGCTAGAATACCCACTTCCAGCAAACACACTGCCCATTGATCAGTATCAAAGAGTCATGTACACCGATAGCTCAGCGCAACCTGCAGTTGGCACAAAACATCAATACTCCGCTGCTTGCGCAGTTGTAAGCGGCAGTATGGAGGATAATACAGTTTGCCCCCAGCATACGTTCATGCAAACCCTAGCGGTTTGCACAGCACAATTAGCAGAGATAAAGGCTCTGTTGATGGCACTGGAACTTACGGATCCTGCACAGTTAACACTGATTGTTTGTAATTCATATTACTGTGTCCAGTCCTTCAATGAATACCTGCATTACTGACACCAAAATGGGTTCAGAGATTCAAAAAGCAATACCATCAAACACAGACTTCTGTGGGGGAAAATAGCGGATGTGAAGGAAACGCTATCAAATGTCCATGTTGTACATACACTTGCGAAACTGGACGATGACATATGGGCTGTCGTGAAAGCTACGGTTGACGGCACGCCCTACCCAAAAGCATTTCTTGCTAAATATTCCTACCAAATGCAAGGCTTTTTAGACCCTGAAGTAGTGATACCAGGCATAGGGGTTCGAGTAATTCCCAACAAAGATGAGGAGGTAGCATCTGCCCATGCTGGTGTAGCGGCCACAATATGATAATTGTAAGCACATTATTGGTGGTCAGGTCTATACAAACAGGCCAAGCAGTATGTAATTTGCTGTGACATGTGCCAACAAATTAAGGTTTTCACTGCTAAACGCCCACCACAGACACCCCTCCCAATTTCCAACAAACCATTACAATGTGTGTACTTGGACCATTGTGGTCCCCTAACACTGGATAGTGCATGCAAATACATTTTAGTTGCTGTTGTCTCCTGCTCCAGATTTCTATGGGTGTGACACCGGACTGTTATTAAAGAATTGCAAGTCTTTATTGGTACATATGCTGTTGCGCCTTTCCACTCGGACCAGGGCCCTGCTTTTGCCTCAAGGGCTTTCAAGGACACCATGGCTTCATTAGGGGTCCAACTTAACACTTAACAATCTGCCTAGAAGGTCCCTGGGGGGGTCGTACTTCATATGAGTGCCTGTTCGGAACTCAAATGTTTGTTCCAGATCTTGATGGACCTGGCGTGGAGGTAGCAGAAACACCCTTTGACATAAATGAACGTGTCACTGTCTTACAGGAATTACAACGGTTCAGTGACAACAACGCTTCTGCCAGTGCTGCCTCCACAGGAATTAAGGATGTTCCAGTAACACATACCGGCTGGATTCCTAATGTTGGGGATCTAGTATGTGAAGAGGTTGCAGTGAAAAAGGAGTTTGGTCCATCTTATCGTGCACCGGTTCCTGTCTTGGGAATAAACGGTACCAGAACTATCATTCTACCATCGTTGGCTGGTGCTAAAGAAAACCGCTTTGTATCGATCAACAATGTCAAGTTATACCATGTGGCCGATCCTGCACAGCAGACCGAGAGGAACAGCCAGTAGTTCCTGAATCCCTCTCACTACTGGTCAAGAAGTCTCTCTACAAGTTGTGAGCAGCAACACTGACACCTCTCCAAGCTTGGGGATGGTAAAAAATTATCTTGCATTAATTCCACTGACATCTGTTGCAACAAACAATACAGAAATAATTGATCGATTTGACACAACTTCAACACAGACGGATGGCGTAATTTATTCTGAACCACCATGGGAAACCCCCACCGGTTCTCCACCTACAGACACGGCTCCAGCTTTTCCACAAACTGCTTCGCCGACGTTAACGACACTGTTTCGGACTCACTCGCCTCTTCTACATCTGAACTGTTAAAAACACGTAAGCTGATAAACTGGCTTAAAGCAACTTACTTTATTCTCCCATGGAACTATCTGTGGCTTTCTTTGACTATACTGGCTTTCCTACTTTGGATTGGTTTTCTTATAATATTCTTTTTATTAATACATGGTCATTTTCTTCCTGAAAGATCAACAGTTGAACTGGTGGATGAGGTCCTAAAACCACATTTTTCTTTTCATAATGTCCGCAGAGACTTGTCTTTTGTGAACATTTCTGCTATACCAGTGCTCTTCCACCCCCCTCCTATTAAATTGTTTGATGATCCTGTTTATAGAGGTTTCGATCCAAATGGCAAACCCTATATGATCTATTGTTCCCCTTAGTTGATGCACTAACATAGAAAGTCCTGTAGCCAGACCTATGAATAAAAGATGTGCATCACCTTGCCTGAAAAATACAAACATCATATTGGTCTAAAAAGATTCCCTAGCTTGGGATGTTTAGTTAAGATTTCATTCCTGCTATATTCCAGCATAACACTTCCAAATTACATATCTCCCTGACTTTCACATTATTGGGTGTTTGCTTGATTTGCATATGAAGTATATTCAAAGCACCAGTAGTATCCTTACCTCTACTCACACTTATGAGCTCAGATTGGTCAACACTTATTACCTTTTCAGTGGACTGCAAGGTAAATTTCTGCAGCAAATCCTTGCTGCTGTGTGCTGTCTGCTAATCAATCTACATTAGCAACATCTGATTTCCTCTGAGTAGGAGGAGTTATTACACCAAAGCATTGTAGAGATGGGCTTATTCTAGTTTGTGGGAGTAGGAAATTGTGTTATTAGTTGAGAAGGATGTGAACCCTTGTGAAGCAACAACTACAGTCCTTCTCAGGGTGAATCAAAAAAGTTACTAAATCAGTTTGCACTTAACCCTCTAGTCGCTTGGCAAAAAAACTGTCAGACTTAACTTAGATGCAAAGTGTAAAGTATGTATGCAGCATACCACTAGTAATAAAGTGAAAAAACACAAGAAAAATCCCAAAACAATTTACAACAATAAAGTAAATCTTAAGAAATAAAATGATACAAGAATGACAAAAATTCAACAACTAGAACCACAGATATGCAATTTGAAGGAGCCAGGTAAAAACAGCATTAAGAAGCATAAAGCGCTAAGGGGCAGATTAATGGAAAGTGGTGCTGCACTGAGTGCAGTCCCACTTTGCCTGCACCCCTTAGCACCCCCTACCACCATCATGTGTGCTCCGTATTTAAAATATGGCGCACCATGTCACAGGGTAGGGGGCAATAACGTAATCTATCTTCAAAGTATTGCTGCTACTCTTGCAGAGTTCATAGGGCCCCATTCTAAAGAATGGAAGCCCCCTTTTAATGCCTGCTCTTGAGCATGCATTAAAAGTGCCATAAAAAATGGTGCAAGGAAATCTCATAGATTTCCTTATGCCATTTTTCCGACTCCCCTAACGGGGGAACATCCCCTTTGCATTCATTATGTCTGATGCAGGCATAATGTAGCACTAAGGGTTACAGAGTGGCGCAATGCATGCACTCTGTAAATACGGCGCAGGGATTTCAGCCTCGTTGGGCCACATTAACGTCAAAAGCAATGATGTTAATGTGGCTCATGGTGGTGCTAGGACATTATAAATATGCCCCTAACTGTGGTTCTCTAGTCACACAGGACCAGGACACAATTTCAGACTGATCACAATGGGACACTGGGTAGATATAGGGCCAAGTTCAGTCTGCTGAGGATTGTACATTGTGTCCTTGGGGAGTAGAGGAATGAGGCATTGGTTACAATGTAGAGTCCTGCATCTGATGTGCTCTGCTGCATCAGTTCCAATGAACTCTCATTTATGCCAGGAGGAGTATAGTCTGATGCCAGCCAAGGGTTAAGCACATAGGTAGGAACCTCTTGGGGGTCAGGGATTCACTCCAGCAGAGGCCAACCAGGCTCAGGAAGTGACAAATGGTTCATTTTGCCAGGTCAAATTGGTTGTTATAAACTGCACTACAAGCTGCAGTGGCAGATCCGAGACATGTTTAATACGCTTCTTAAGAAGATAGCACAAAGAGTGCTGCAGGCTGCTTAGTAGCATTCAATTTAAAGCCCCAGGTACATGTATTAGGGATTTATAAGAAAACAATATGTGCCAATCAAGTTTCAACCAATTGTACCATGTTTTAGGAAGAGAGCAATGGTTAGCAGCTGTAACGTGCACAGAGTCCTACTGTCAACAAAAACAAAATTTAGAAAACAACAGAGGTTGAGGCAAAATGATTTGGGGGCAACTACAACAAGGATGGACTATCTAACATAGGAGATTATATTTAGATTGGGCACATGAATGACTTGGTAAATTGGTAAGTAAAAGGACCTCTATTAGTCTCCTATCTTTAAATACTAGCTCAATATAATCACATTATAAGACCCATGTGAAGGAAGACTGAATTCCATGACTTCCAGGATATCAGAATATATTAGTACATATAATTTATGCACATTCCTTATCCAACTGATATCTTTATTAGCGAGTGAATCATCATTCTCTCTAGTATGGAGCTGAAGTCTGGGCACATCAACTACAAAACCTCTACCACCCATAGTGTTACATGCAGCATTTTCAGCGTTATAATACTGCACACACTGCTTAGCAACCTTCCTAAAGTTATTAGTTCTGGCTCTATGTGGAGGCCCACTGAAACATTTTCTAATTGCTGTCAGAGTACTTTTCCTGCCCTTTGTGCCTGCTGATTAGTGTCATGATATGCATCTCTGGACAAGGTTCTGTTTTCATGCAGAGGAGTAAGGTTAGGCTGATTTCCCTAAGGGAATTTATACTTTTAAAATATCCTTCCTGTCCCACTCCACTCTCTCTGAGTTAGGGGGCACAGTTCCTTGACACATCACTTTTAGGGGGTTTCTCACTGTAACTTGTGTTCTCCAGTGTAGCATTTGATCTCCATTAGCCTTCTTATTTTGGCCCTCAGGTCATTTTCAGTATCTACAAGGGGAATTGGTAAGTTTTTAGGCTCAGAAATGTAATTTCCTAACTCTTTCTACAGGTAATCACTGAATGACTCTTGTTGTGATACTTGGGCCCTGATTTCTTCTGGTGCAGGGTGAAGACAGGCAGTCCTCAGAGCGTGCACATCTTGGAAATTGTTGCAAATGCTGGCTGGAGCTGAAGTTGCAGGTCACAGGAGTCGTCCTGAATACTTTGTTGCGGTTACAGCGGTTCCTGGAGCAGTCTGTGGTTGATCTGACTGTCAGACACTGAAGCAGAGGATGCAGAGGAGTCCTGGCGAAATCTTGTAAACCGAATCTGAGGAAACACCCAGAGGAGAGACCCTAAATAGCCCTGGGAGGGGGATTGGCTACCTACCCAGGTATGCACCTATCAGGAGGGGTCTCTGACATCACCTGCTGCACTGGCCACTCAGACTTCTCCAGAGGGTCCCCACACCTTGGAATCCAAGATGGCTAACACCAGGGATGCTCTGGAGGAGCTCTGGGCACCACCCCTGGGGTAGTGATGGATAGGGGAGTGGTCACTCTCCTTTCCTTTGTCCAGTTTCACGCCAGAGCAGGGACTGGGGTGTCCCTGAACCAGTGTAGACTGGATTATGGAAGGAGGGCAACGTTTGTGTCCTTCAGAGTATTTCCAGAGGATCTGGGAGGGTAACTCTCCCATGCCTGTAACACCCCTCTCCTGAAGGAAATGCATTGTTCTGCCTTCCTGGGATTGAGCTGCTCAGTCCCCAGGAGGCCATAAACCTGTCTGTGAGGTGGCAGCAGGTGAGGCTGCAGTGGAAACCTCAAAGAGCTGGTTTGGCAGTACTGGGGGTCTATGATGGACCACCCAGGGTGCATGGGATTGGCCTCCCAAAACCAGATTTGGATCTGCAGCCCATAAGGATCTCTTGGAACCCCAATGCCCCGGGTACCTAGGTACCATATACTAGGGACTTAGAAGGGGGTCCAGTGTGCCAATCAGAATTGGAATATGGAGTCACTAAACTATAGTGACAAACTTAGTAAGGAGAGAGAGCATAAGCACTGGAGTTCTGGTTAGGAGAACTTCAATGGCACAGTTAAGCATGTTGACAACACACATAGGCCACAAACTATGAGCACTTGGGTCCTGGCTAGCACAACACACTGACAAACACTCACAAACAGGCCAAAAATGTGGATAACCATGCTAGAAAAAGGCTACATTCTCACACCATCCCAGGTAAGTAAGGTAAGTACAGGTAAGTATTATATATATTTTTTTAAAGTGCCATAGCGGACCTAACTTGGGCCCCCTACATGATACTGGGCCCAATGGCCATGGCCAGGGGACATATGTCTTTACTAAGACAGGAGTCATGTCCATGGGGGTTTTACGTCAAAAAATGATGCTAGTCTGGTTATAGGCCTTTTTGTGCCTCTGACCATATTAGTGTAATCCTTTGATGCACAACCTCCTGTTACCCTTACACCTCCCCCACCCGGCTAGCCTCTTTTTTCATGACTTTAGCCGCACCTTACTGCCAGCTACCGTCATCCCATAAATATGACGCCCGTCCGGCATCTTGGGATGGCCCTAGCCAGCGGTATACTTTTTCACGCAAAACTGCGTTAGCGCAGTTTTGCATGAAAATGTATAAATGTGGGGCTTGGTTCATTGATTCCAGAGCGTGAGATTCTGTTGTAGGATCAGTTTGTTGCCTTTCGTCTTAAATACTTAGCACCACAAACCTATGACTACATAGGACATTGGGTTTGATCGCCAAATCAGGACAAGGAGGAAGGTGGTATAGAATAAGAGCATTCATCAATCTGTGGCCCAGTATTTGTCAATACACCAAGTACTAACCTCAAAAGCAGGTACTGATTTGATTCCATCTTTGCTACGAACATTTCCATTATTTTAGCTTGTTTCATAGAGATGTATTTTCCCTTTTTCCACCTCCTCTATCAGCATGTCATTTTTTTTTAATGTACAACTTCCAGGTACCTCTAATGTTTGTTTCTTTGATTTAAACACCCCTTGCAGTATCTCTGCTGTCTTCAATGTGCCCATGAAGTTATTAAGATTGACAAGGCCAGGCTAATTTTTTAGTTTAATGCAGCAGATACTACATACCTACACAAAACATGGCACACTACATTGTAATTCAGTAAAGGAAGGGGGAGTTGGGATAAGTTCCATTACACTAGAAGATAGAAGGTAGCATACAGGTGTTTACTTCATCATTCAAATTATCAACTCACCGGAGAATGGTAAGCCCATCTCATAGGGCCAAGAGGCGTGGCCCTGTTTGCCTCTTTGTGATGATGATGGGTGAAGAGAGGTCCCCCCTTGGCGTGGGCATTACAGAGACCTGTACACGTCCCTGACGTTGGGTGATGAGAAAGCATTTTATAGCACCAGCAATGTGCAGGGCCCATCTTGGCCTCAGCCTCCTCCTCTGTAGGGTGTGCTCAGTGGTTTCTGGGACCTATAGTCTGGAAAAGTGTAAATGGCATCTAGCGCACCGGGTGAAGAGAATGCTCTTTTCCTCTACGTCCCTCTTCCTTGACCCAGTACTTACACGAGGAGTTATGGTCCAATCAAGAAAGGAAACAAAACAGGAAATGTTTCTTAGCCCCACCCACCTTCCCTTCCAGGCATATAAACACATATTTTACTGGAACACTTTGTAATTTGTTTCCTGTCTTCAATGGGACATGCAAAAGATATTGAGGTGGCTGCCAGGCTTCTTACCTCCACCTTGTTTCAGGGTATCGCCCCTGTGCAGGGCTCAGGGAGACCCTGGAACAGTTTGAGAGCAACAACAGGATTGCAATGGGCCTCCCATGGCATCTGGTATACAGGTAGTACAAAACCCTGATGGTTGGGCAGTGTTGTGTTCTCCTATGGCTTCCTGTTCCCCACAGGACATGGAGGAGTGCAGCTTTTCCAACAGGGGCAGTACGGTTGCTCCGGTCTTGGTGGACTGCTTTGTTTTATTATAAATGACCCCCTCAGTTATTATCTCTGTTTATATTTCCCAGGTGACCAGCGGTTTCGGAATGGCTGTATGCATGTATGGTGTGCGCCATGGACTCTTCAGGAGAGCAGTGCACTGACTTGGAATGGGCTTCAGTGTGCTTGCATGGGTTTGCCATTTGTAAGGATCTGCTGCCTGAACTACTAGCCCATATTCAGGACAATATGGAATTTCCTGCGGACACCGTCCCCAGAGAGACTGTTTTGTCTCATTTGAAGAAAATACCTTGTGTGTCCCTAACCATTCATCATTTCTGTCATGGATACGTTGTTAAATTAATAGAAAGATCCTGAGCATATTGCCCTGCCCCACTTTATCACCAAGCGTTATCCTTGGAGGAGATGGAGGATAAGATACCTAAGAATGTTAGTGTAGATTCCATTGTTGCATTATGTGGCAGATAAGAAGGTGGATTGTTCTGTAAAGAAGGCTTATGTGGGAGCACATCTAGCTTTACATGCTGGAGTATATAGGGTCTATGTGGCACAATCTTTATTAATCTTTATTAACTGACGTTAAGACTCTTTTCAACACTATGCAGGAAGGTGGCCAGTGTCATGACCTCTTGGAGTCTATGGAAAGACAGGTTGAGTTCCTGTCAGACATTGCTTTTGACTCTGTGAGGGCATCTGCTCTGTTCTGTGGGGTCTGTGACTTTTTAGTTACTGCCAGGAGGAATTTGTTCTTGAAGGGTTGGAACACAGATGCTGTGCAGCACTCCATGGGATTGTGTTTTCCCTTTACAGGATCCTGCCTCTTTGGTCGTTCTCTGGAGGAGAAGTTACATCACGTTTTCAAGGAAAAGAAGCATTCTTTATCATTTTAGAAACATCAGAGTACTTGACCTTGGTTTGTGGGGTCCTCCTCAAGGTGTTTCCGTCAGCCTTCTCGCAGACAGACAGCCTCTTCAGGGAGTCAGTGGTTTAAAGCTAAAGGATTTCAGGGGATATTTCAGAAGAAGTCATGCACTCAGCCAGGCATTAACTTCCAGTGGGCCTGACTATGCCAACAACACCCCTCCCCAGAAGTCCACTTAAGGTTGGTGGGAGAATTCGACTGTTTCAGGGCAACTGGGGTCTCCCAACATCTGACAAATGGGTGTTGAACATTCTGGACATGGGTTACTGAGTAGAGTTCCTGACCTCTCCATCCCCATCAGGAACTGTTGTGAACCCTCTCCCGCAGGACCCAGTAAAACTCCAGGCTTTGCTGGCAGGTAGCCAGCTTCTTTCAGGATTGTGATCAATCTAAAGTCTCTGAGTTTGTACAGGATATTCCTTTACAAAATAGAAACCCTGCAGCGCATCATTCCATCAGCCCAATCCCCTCCACATGGAAATGGGCAGACATTGTCCTAATTTATAAAAAGTGAAACTACAAGCCAATAAGTTTTGTCAATAGCCTCAAAAAAATCTTCTATTGCCAAGTCCTTGACAAACTACATGAATAGGCTGACATGCAGAGCATTCTGGCATCTTTATAAGCTGGCTTCAGGAAGAAAGTAAACACAAATGATTAGGTCCCAAATTTTATATTATCTATTGAAAGGCAGTTGTTTTAAATTATGGTCACCTTTATGTTATATGTGAAGATCTGAAGTTGTCTATTGATCTGAAACTTCGCTCTACACTGTCAAATCGGGTCCAGGTAAAATTTTATCATTTATAATACACATGTACAATGGAAACTATGCTTGAGTAAGGTGGGAAGGCCAGAGAAAATTGACTGAGTGCATTCCAATTGACATGGGAGTGTGACATGGATGTGCCATGGCTCCAGCATTATTGATCATATCAGTCACCATAACAGCTGTGTAAATTACTTCCCAGTAGTAGCAGTCACAGAATGCCTGCACTGCATTTTGAAGACGACACACTTCTCATCTCTGGGGGCACACAATTGCATCTAAATACATTTGTAGAGTTTTGCAATGCTTGAGGCCTAAGGATAAATGCTACAAAAACACATTTGTGGCCCTCAACCCACATAATCCTTTGGAGGGGATGTTACCCTAGGGACACTTAGATTGGAAAAGAGTAATAGATTGACCATCTGGCTGTGGAAATTACACCTCATTTGGATTTAAGGATGAAAATTGAAAAGAGTGCACTCAAATTTCAGCAATGAACCTAACGGATACTTAGATTTTATAAATTCACTTCCTCCTGGCCTGTTTCACTGGCTATACAAATTTGCAATATGTGTTCCCTAGGAGGAGCTCTCTGTGGGGCAGAGCTATGGGGACATGGTTGACATTCAACTTTAGTGGGTTTACTGGAGAACACCCCATCAATACCCCTGCACATTGAGTTGGACATTGAACATTTCACCCAAAAATCCAACCCAAAGGTATTGGTATTCTGAAGGAGACTGAATCATTGAAGAATTATTAGATTATTGGCTGGCTTTTCAAGTGATTATAGCTTTGGGTACTTTCCATAAGATTACTTGTCATTGAGTGAGCTATATGATCACTGGAGTGGAGGGGAACACATATATTATGACAAAAAACTGTCTGATTACCTCGGAAAATTCCTTTATTACAACGCCACAGGATTCACTTATGGGAGCATTTTGTATTTTAAAATGAACTACTACATTGAACCATTTACGTATTATAGCACCCTTCTTGCTGGAAGGTAATTGTATATACATTCTAAATATGGGACTGCATGACAAATAGCTTTTGCTCAAAAAATGGTCTAGCAAAAGTGGTATATGCCACATGGATTATAAGAAAAGAAATTTTGAAACAAATAAAATTAAAGAAATCCCGAAGCCATGCATGGCCTTTGATCATGCACAGAGTGGGGTTAGCTAAGGAACAGGCCCTACACCCAAAACCCTGCTGAGCATGGCTTGTGCACAGTGGGGTTTCGGCATCAGGCCTGGCACCAATACTGCCAGGGAAAAACATGGCTGACTAGAAGGGGTCATTTTAAGTAAGAGCTACATAATTTGTCAAATATTTGGAAAACAAAAATATAAAAAGTGGGTGTACTCGCTTTCAGAAGGGGTCAGAACATCCATATACATAAGGTATACATTTTGTCTTTGGCAGAAAATGACCAATATTTATAATGAAATATATATTTCATAAGTTCATATGGTTCACTTTTCAATAAAGTTATTGTCATTAAAAGATTTAATAACGCTTTATTATTTAAGAAAACATGAACATGTCTTTTTTAACATTTAAAATTTTTCAAGCTACAAAGTGTAACCATAGAACCAACAAGGAGATGGGGTATCTGGGGCCTTATGTAGCTTGGGGAGGGTCTGCTTGGCCAACCATCCAGATATACCTATATTTCTCAACTCTAATTACTTTAAAACTACTGAACCGATTTACACCAAATCACAAAAAGTACACTTTCTGCATCAAGATTTAGCTTCCTGCTAAATTTAATGTAATTCCATTCAGTCATATCAGCTGTAGTACGTTACAATAATGTTTATGGACATTGCATGGGGTTTTGCATTTTGGAATCCCCTCTTTTTGTTGGTTTGACAAATAACTCCATCTGTAATCCTCGATGGAGGTGTTGCACTCTTGCTCTTTCGAGCACAATATCTTATGTAGTGGTACTATAAGCATGTAAAATGGCCTAGAAGCCATGCCTGTTTGGCCCCTCCCCATATATATTAGTGGCATGCAATGTCTTGCCTCCATTTTTTTAGGGTGATGGACAGCATACTGAAATCCCTTCCCCCCCGAGTGTGACTCCAGCAATTTTTGGGGACATATTGTGGACGCACAGAAAAGTTATCACATCTCCACCAAACAAAGGAGCACTTACTTCTGTAAAGTACAAATCATCTTATTATCTTTCACATGGCAAAGGCAAAGCAAGTGTGTTTCCTTCGCTGTTCCACCTTGAAATGTTATCTATAATTTTCGATGAAGGTGTTTGTACCCTTGCTCTTTCGAGTGCAACATTTTATGTAGTGATACTAATAGCAGTTACATTGGCATAGAAATCCTGCCAGTTTGGCCCCACACACTATACATTATTGTATGCAAGGTCTTGCCTCCTTTTTCCAGGGTGATGGACAGCTTACTAAAAGGTCCCCCAAGGTTGTTTGCTTACAATTTTGGAGATGTGTTGGAGATGTGTTTTTGAAGCA
Organism: Pleurodeles waltl; assembly: GCF_031143425.1. Classification (NCBI taxonomy): domain Eukaryota; kingdom Metazoa; phylum Chordata; class Amphibia; order Caudata; family Salamandridae; genus Pleurodeles; species Pleurodeles waltl. Next base: position 910,054,625 of record NC_090438.1, on the reverse strand, counting down.
CAGGAATATGATCACATCTCCACCAAACAAAGAAGCACATACTTCTGTAAAGTACAAATCTTCTGAAATCGTCTCACGTGGCCACCCTCCCAGATTAAAATATGTATTTGGCCCTGGGGAGGTGGTGGCCCCTGGGCCTATGGGTGGGTATAGGGGTGGGCCCTGCAGCCAATCACCGCTACTCTTGGCCAAAGGCTGTGCCTGGCACAGAGTTGGGTGCTTATAGAGGGTTGGTCGCAAGCAGTGGTTAGATTAACGTGAAGTAATTAAAATTACCTAATGTTAAAAAAAAGCATTCAAATTCACTGAAAAAAACAAAGGTTACAGGGACATTATAGTTAGGCGTACATTTCATACGTGTAAAACCATATAAATTAATCAGTTGTAGCTACAGTTATTTCAGGTAACTATAACGTGTACCCTAAGGTAACTATAACTTGCACCATCGCTATGCACTGCTAATTACCCCATATATTACTTCAGTCATGACATCTTCTATGGCATTATTGAAATTATCACTGTAACATTTTCAATACAATTATTGATGAGGAAACTGTGCATGGTGGGGAAGCAATAGATACTTTTAGGTAGGACCTAGGTTCCATAGGAAAGTATTTTTTTTTGCTAATAATTTTTGCATTGTTTGATAAATCTTCTTTTTAAAGCTAGTGTGCCAGTCACTTCAGCTGCTTTCTGGAAAGTCTCAGGGTGACTTGTCAAGCATGGGCAGAGACAATTGAGAGGACCCAAAATACATTTTCCCCATGCTAATTCCCATAGGAATTTTACACATGATCACAACCTGAAGCGCTGAACAGTATTACACTAAATTTGACAGAAAGATACACCTTGGTCCAAAGAGGTCTCATTTTGAAATTTGGTGTAAATGTGTTTAGTAGTTTTGGAGAAATTAAAGAAAAAAGGTTTATGTATATCTAGAGACACAGATCCACCATCGAACCACAACAGTGGATCTGTGGAACTGTGGGCCAGATGTATGAAACATTTTTGCACTCGCAAACGGTGCGAATCACAATATTCGGCCGTTTGCGAGTGCAAAAACGTGGTCTGCGATGCATGAAAGGCATTCGCAGACCAAAAATAAGAAATCGCAATAAAACCGATTTTTAGCGTTGCGACCTAGTTTTGCGAGTCGCATTTTGCGATTCGGTATTTCCAGTAGGGAATTGCGAGGCGCAAATTGCGAGTCGCAAAATCCAAGTCGCAAAGAGATGCATCAAAAAATCACAAATTGCGATTTTTTCGCAGAATGGCATTTTGCACATGCAAAATACCACTAAGTGAAACCAGGTGGTAAGCAGGTGCAACCTATATAAAGATGCCCAGAATGCCTCAGACTCTTTTCAACAATGGCTGCACTCTACGTCATGACGAGGAGGATGAGGATCTTGGCAGGTTTGAGGAGTGGGAGGAGGAGACAGGAGCGCATTTTCAGAGTGCACATTACACTTTTTAACCTGACAGAGGAGGAAATATATGAGAGGTATAGGTTGAATTCAGCCATGATACTTGATCTGATAGCTGAGCTGCACCCCATACTGCAGCGCAGAACACTAAGAACTCACAGCATACCCACCCATGTGCAGGTATTATGCTCCCTCCACCTACTCGCCTCAGGGAGCTATCAAGGGGTCATAGCAGCAGCTGGAGGGGTATCACAGAGTACCCTCTCTAGATTTTTCAATGCATTCATCAATGCCATGCTGAGCAAACTACAACAGTACATCAGATTCCCCCACACCCCACAGGAATTACAGCAGACAAAAATTGAGTTTTACCAGACAGCACAGTTCCCCCACGTCCTAGGTGCCATAGATGGCACACATGTGGAAATCTGTCCACCATCAGCCACAGAGTATGTCTTCCGCAATAGGAAATACCAACATTCCATGAATATACAGGTGATATGCAATGCCTCCTATATCATTACTGATCTCGTGGCCAGGTACCCAGGGAGCACACATGATTCTTACATCTTTCACCACAGCAGGATTCACACAAGACTGCTAGTTGGGGAGTTTGGCGAAGGATATCTACTAGGTGTTGTCCCACTGTACACTGGTGCATTGATGGCATGCCGATGTCAGATGGCTCAGTTACTCATCATAACCTCTGGCCCTTCCAGGAGACAGTGCCTACCCAGTGCGCACCAACATGATGACGCTCTACCTCAACTCTACAAAACCTGCTGAACGGAGATACAATGCAGCACACAGTGCGACCCGCAACGTGGTGGAGCGCACATTTGGACTGCTGAAGAGTCGCTTCCGGTGCCTACACAAAAGTGGAGGGGCACTACAGTACAGTTCAGAGACTACATGTAGAATAGTGGCTACTTGTGCAATCTTGCACAATATAGCTACCACCGGGGGCATACCTGTAGAAATATGTGAATCTGAATCAGATGAGGATGAAGATCCCATACCACCTCTACAGCCAGCAGACAGGACCAGTGCAGCAGAGGGAAGGCAAAGGCGTGCTGACATCACACACAACCATTTCAGACGTGAGTATTAATGACACAAATCCTCTGACAACTGTACCTGTAGTGAAATAAATGTATTACCTTAAGTCAGGTAATGTACGTGTGAGTAATAACAAAAAACAGGTAATGTGATAAAAGCAAAACAATGAAGGACCAGAGTTATGCACTATTACTTCATAGTGTCAACAGCAGTCCACTGGCAGCTAGAGTCATTTTTTGCACCCACGCACACCACTTGGGTGCCCAGTTACATCACTGGCACCTCTATTGTCACCCTCAGAGGCAGTGCTGTGCCTGGCACTGCGCCGTCTGGTGTCCGCTGCTGGTACGGCAACACTGCTGAGGCTGAAACTGTCCTCAGTGTCCCCCAGTGCTAGCTCACTCGGAGTGGCTGACCTTGGTCCCATAATGTGTTCTATCACATTGGTGATCTGCACAAGTCCATTTACAACGTCCCTGCTGCTGCGTGCTGCCTCCACTTGTGCAGCCACTGCACGACAGGCAATCAGTGCTGTAGAATTAGCCATCCTGTTAGAGGACCGACAGAAGCTGCCAAACATGGTACGGAATCTGCGCTCCTGTCTGTGCTGGCTCACCCTCTCATGGCGCAGCTCCTGGCAGAGTTCACGGACACCACTTGTGAGGTCCCTGGTGTCCTGTGATGCCTGCACCTGTCCTTCACACAGCTGTACAATGTTATTATTGAGGGAGTCAAGTTGGCGAGGCAGGCCCATCATGTTGCTGTTATGTTTGCACAAGTTCTTATCTAATGCAAGGATCCGTTTATTTTGTAGACGCTGCTGCTGCAACATAGCAGCTTCCAGGCCACCAAATAAGGAGGGACCCTCACCTGCATCATGCAGCTGTGCCCAGGAATGTGTTGTCATCCTGCGTGGTGCTGTGGTTGGAAGACACCTGCCCTCCTGAATCTGTTTGCGCCTGTCTGTTTCTGATGGGGTACTTGGCCCTTCCTGCTGCTCATCGGAGTAGTTGCTGAGCTCTGGCAGTGGCAGTGCCCTGGGCCTGCGTCGTACAGTCTCTATGCTGAGGGACCCACTGGTGTTAGAATCTGAGGCCAGATGGGTGTCTGTCTCGCCTACCCGTGCAGATGCTGTGGCTGCTGGGCCGGGCCCACCTGCAACAACAATATGCAGCATGTTAGTTATGTATGTTACATTTATGGTCAGACAATGGTAATAAAGGTACAGGTACTTCTCTACACGGTGTTGTGTGTGTTGTGTTCCTCTGGGTGTCACTCTACTTAAATACATTGTTTGTGCTACTTTCAGTTCTGGGTTGTGGACTGCCACTACCATAATGCATTGTAGTGCTGCTTCTAAGATGTGGACTGGACTACTTCTCACACTGTTTAACATTACTTGCTAATTCCTAAGGGGCTTTTGTGCATACACATATGGGGTTACAAATCAATATTGCACTTACCTTGGCTGGTACTTGGTGTGCCGGAGGTGTCGATCTCTGTGACCCCTGTCACAGCTTCAGGGAGGAGTGTGGACTCCACTAGGTCCTCCAATGGTGTGGATGGTGCCTCTGTGGGTGGACCGCCTCCTGTGCCCCTGGCCTTCGCAAGTCTCCTTGCCACCCTCTCCTTTGCACGGGACCGCAGGTCATACCACCTTTTTTTGATCTCTTCGATGGAGCGCTGTGCCACTCCAATTGCGCAGATTTTTGACTGTACGTCCAACCATAGTCTCCTCTTCTCACTCTCAGGCACCTGGAGTGAGCTTTTTCCAAAAAGGCGGTCATGGCCCCTGACCACCTCCTCAGTTAGCACCTCAAGCTCCTGCTCGCTGAATTTCAGCTTGCGCTTTCTTTCACCCTTCTCCTGTGCTTGGCCTGGGGTATCCATCCTTGCTCATGTGTTCTGGCTCCTTCTGAGTGCTGCTCTGTGTGGCTGGGCTGCTCTCTCTCAGGATGCTGGTTTGGGTGTGGCACCTGAAACTGCCTGGGATGACTCATTTCCTGCTGGTGATGTCGTCAGGCTCCTCCAGGTGTGCATTCTCAAACGTTATCGCAATTTGCGATTTTTGACCGAATCGCAAAAAACTTGCAATTTGCAAAAATGCAAATTGCGATTCGGTAAATGGGCCTCGCAAATCACAAATAGTGATTTTTAAGAAATCGCTATATCCGAATCGCAATATTGTTACATGGCCAATTGCGACTCGGAAATAGCGATTTCTTAAAAATTGCTATTTGTGATTCACAAGCTCCAGTTTTCATACATATGGCCCTATGTGCCAAGAGCATGTCCATGATTGTCTGCTACCACTTCAACCAGGAAGGGGTAGAAGCCATTTTGGGACCCTGGAATGGTCTGAGTCCCAAGAAAAAAATGCAAGGAAAAACACAAGAGGGCAGACTGAGAATACCCTGATCCAATAGGCCTGTTGGTGGGGTTCCACAAGGCCCGAGCCTGGGGCTAAACATTTTTTTGTTTTTTATCTTTGTCACAAATTAGTGGAGGATCTGTAGATTCATGATAACATTTTAAAAAAGTAGGAGGGGCACTCTTCCCCTCTCTCCACTACTTTTCAGCCATGGGAACCTCATCCTCTGGGGCCCTGACCTATAAGTAATGGGGAGGAGGAATAGAATTTTGAAAACCTTAGAAGTTCATTCAAGAAAAGGTTACAGGTACATTATAGTTAGATTCAAATTTTACACACATAAAACCATAGAAATTCAGCTGATAATTATCTCAAGAAACTATAACTCATACTCTTGCCATGTACTGCTAATTATTCCAAATATTCCATCAGTCATGACACCTTCTATGATATCATTGATAATATCACTGCAACATTTTCAATAACATTATTGATGAGAAAACTGTGCGTGGCGAGAGCGTGATTTATAGTTACCTCAGAGCAGTATAAGTTATAGCTTTTTGTGATAACCAAAACTTTAACTGCTGAATTTCTATGGTTTTGTGTGATGTATATCTTTATCCATGGCAATGGTTGTTTTTTTCTCTGTTTAAAAAAAATATATATATATATCAACAACATTCATGAAATACTTCACGAACGACCGCACTCCGGGATCTCTTGTTTCACAAATTTCATTTATTCAGGCTCAGTTAACTTCGTCTACAGCTCAACAATCACCTGCACTACGCGTTTCGGTCTGAGAGACCTTGATCACAGGCAAAAAATATATATCAAACTCAAACAGGTCCAAAGAAAGAGGCGCGCTCCACATCGGTGCCGGCACCAGGGAAGGACCTATTCCCATTAATCTTGAAACCAGTTTAACATTAAAGTGATCAAGACCGGGAAGGTCGAAACGCGTTGGTGTTAGTCGGTGGGGTTTTCATGTATTAAATAAAAGAAGATTATTGGAATCCTGAGAGTGCAGCACCTTTAACTTTAATGTTAAACTGGTTTCAAAATATATATATATAACTATATATATGCAAAAAACAAAGGAGAACTCTGGGAAGTTCCCAATTTTAGGTGGAGAGCTGCTCTAGTAAGGAGCACCCTGCAACACCAGCGACACTCTAGATTTGCTCACCTCAAATGTCTGCTTATCTAGCAAAGTTTTTAAGCATAGGATCAGCACAGTGCTATCCTCGCCGAGCTAGATAGTGACAAAGTCTTTTGCCATTTGTACAGCAAAATCTTTAAGCATAGGATTGATCACTGTGCTGATCCTATGCTTAAAAACTTTGCTAGATAAGCAGACATTTGAGGTGAGCAAATCTAGAGTGTCGCTGGTGTTGCAGGGTGCTCCTTACTAGAGCAGCTCTCCACCTAAAATTGGGAACTTCCCAGAGTTCTACTTTGTTTTTTGCATAATTTATGCGTCGCTCTAACCCTGAAAGGGCCTTTGTTTGACTTATACTGGGTGCTCCCTTGTGTCTGGACAAAGCTATACTCCTCTGAAGAGCTCTAATGAGAGCGAAACACGTGTCAGGGGTTGCTTTACTCATTCCAGGTTGGCTTGGACGGTATTTGACCAGTCCAAAGCTGTAATACTGTGCCTGGAGTGGTAAATGGCTTTTGTCATTTTGCAGCTCGGCGAGGATGACACTGTGTCAATCCTATGCTTAAAGATTTTGCTGTACAAATGGCAAAAGACTTTGTCACTATCTAGCTCGGCGAGGATAGCACTGTGCTGATCCTATGCTTAAAAATTTTGCTAGATAAGCAGACATTTGAGGTGAGCAACTCTAGAGTGTCGCTGGTGTTGCAGGGTGCTCCTTACTAGAGCAGCTCTCCACCTAAAATGGGGAACTTCCCAGAGTTCTCCTTTGTTTTTTGAATAATTTATGCGTCGCTCTAACCCTGAAAGGGCCTTTGTTTGACTTATACTGGGTGCTTACTTGTGTCTGGACAAAGCTATACTCCTCTGAAGAGCTCTAATGAGAGCGAAAAACGTGTCAGGGGTTGCTTTACTCATTCCAGGTTGGCTTGGACGGTATTTGACCAGTCCAAAGCTGTAATACTGTGCCTGGAGTGGTAAATGGCTTTCGTCATTTTGCAGCTCGGCGAGGATGACACTGTGTCAATCCTATGCTTAAAGATTTTGCTGTACAAATGGCAAAAGACTTTGTCACTATCTAGCTCGGCGAGGATAGCACTGTGCTAATCCTATGCTTAAAAACTTTGCTAGATAAGCAGACATTTGAGGTGAGCAAAGCTAGAGTGTTGCTGGTGTTGCAGGGTGCTCCTTACTAGAGCAGCTCTCCACCTAAAATTGGGAACTTCCCAGAGTTCTCCTTTGTTTTTTGCATAATTTATGCGTCGCTCTAACCCTGAAAGGGCCTTTGTTTGACTTATACTGGGTGCTCCCTTCTGTCTGGACAAAGCTATACTCCTCTGAAGAGCTCTAATGAGAGCGAAACACGTGTCAGGGGTTGCTTTACTCATTCCAGGTTGGCTTGGACGGTATTTGACCAGTCCAAAGCTGTAATACTGTGCCTGGAGTGGTAAATGGCTTTTGTCATTTTGCAGCTCGGCGAGGATGACACTGTGTCAATCCTATGCTTAAAGATTTTGCTGTACAAATGGCAAAAGACTTTGTCACTATCTAGCTCGGCGAGGATAGCACTGTGCTGATCCTATGCTTAAAAACTTTGCTAGATAAGCAGACATTTGAGGTGAGCAAATCTAGAGTGTCGCTGGTGTTGCAGGGTGCTCCTTACTAGAGCAGCTCTCCACCTAAAATTGGGAAATTCCCAGAGTTCTCCTTTGTTTTTTGCATAATTTATGCGTCGCTCTAACCCTGAAAGGGCCTTTGTATAACTATATATATACATATACATATATATATATATATATATATATATATATATATATATATATATATATATATATATATATATATATAAAACAATTAAGGGCCTGATTTAGAGTATGGCAGCTGGGGTTAGGCATTATGCAAACAGAAACTGTGAGGAAAATCGAATTTATATATTTAGAATTGGAAATATTTAGGAGTTTTAAAGCAGAAGAAAAAAAAACAACCATTGCTACCATGGCAGTGATCCTCTTATGATAAAAAGGTGAATCACATTTTTTACTAAGACATAGTGCTTGATATAGAGTTTGGCAGACAGGTTACTTCATCACAAACGTGAAAATATCCCCTCTGCCGTATTATGATGCCCATACAATATAATGGGCTTGTGTTACGGCAGATGGGATATCTGTCATGTTTGTGATGGAGTAAACCTATCTGCCAAACTCTAAATCAGGCCCATAATTGTCAAATGAAAATGAATAAATAATGTTAGACAATTAACTTAAAAAAATGATTAAATAAGATAAACCATCTATTAGTTAAGCAGGTAATCAAGAACTGAAATGCAAAAATATGGGGAGAGGAAGCAATGATTCACATGTGGGATGCCTACTGGTGACTACCGAGCAAAACATACATTAAAAAGAAATGGTCCAGCAAACCCAGTGATTATAAAAAAGTGCACTAATAGACATTTTTAGTAACAAGAATAAAAGGGGACTTTTCTAAAATCAGAGGAGTAACTTGAGGTGTCTAGTATTTAAAGAGAGAAATGTTTATTGGACAGATTGAGGCATCATAAAATGGTTTATGCTCATTGCTACGCATAAAGGCAAGAAAGTAATATTCTACTACTGTACACTGAAAGTCTCAGGCTTCATAAAATCCAAGGCAATTTAAAAAACAGAAGTGTTTTTAATGGTTGTGGTGGTCTGACCGCCACATTATGACCGTGGCGGAGCCACCACGGTCCAACCGCTGACACCGCCAGGCTCCCACAACCCACCAGTCTGGCTGTCCTGGTGGTTGTAATCGGCCATGACAGCGCTGCCCTGGGGATTACAAGTCCCCATCCGCCAGCCTGTCCTTGGTGGTTTGCACTGCCATTAAAAGGCTGGCGAAATAGGGGCATCGGAGGGCCCCTGGGGGCCCCTGCACTGCCCATGCCAAGTGCATGGGCAGTGCAGGGGCCCCATGCACAGCCCTGTCACACATTCCACTCCTGGTTGGACTGTGCAAATGGTCTATACCTAGGACTCCCTGCTTTCTCAATTCCCATACTGCAGATCGTGCAGAATGCAGCAGCAAAGTTGATCCAAAAAGTCTGCAATAGGCAGGCCTTATCACCTCATTTGAAGCAACTTCACTGGCTACCTGTGATAAATCGGATTAAGTTCAAAACTGTAACACTAGCCTTCAGAACTTTTTCTGGACAAGGCCCTGCATATCTGCAAAAAAGATTGTGCCCGTATCAATAATGTAGAGCTTTCAGCTCAAACCATCTGCTAATAATTAATGTCCAAAAATTTGTGAGGATAAGGCAAGGAGGGAGATCTTTTACGGTCTTAACAGCCAAGTTATTGTATACTCTCCCAATTCAATCTGCATGGAGCCACACCATCTAAATTTTTAAGAAAGAATTAAAAAAAATTCTCTTTGACAAAGCTAACCTTCTCTATTTATTTCCATTGGTTGTACTGGCTGTCAACCATCCGCTTGAGAGCCAGTACCATTCATAGAAAGCAGCTGTGTGCTATAAAAATGGATGATTGATTGATTCCTGAAAGGACATTTTGCACAAGTATATAAATCTTCATGGTCCATGTAAAATAGAGATCAGGTGTAGGGGCAAATCATGTGAGGCTTATGGGTAGGGTTTTTGGAGATGACTCCTTCCAGTGCCTGGGTTGTATTACGAGATATAGTTAACTTCAAAGGGTTAAAATATACCTCTGTAGAGACCTCATGATGGGTGGAAGGGTTCCCATAGAGTAATCACCTCATTCCAAGTCTTTATAAACACTTTCCAGTCCTGAACTTTCATGTGATCACCAAACGCATTCTGTGTTTCATACTCTTACGTTGTATACATTGAACTAATTGGACTAGTATGCCTGAACAATTATTTTTTTGTTAAGCAGTTCACCACTGTAGATAATGGCTGTAATGAATCTGAGTGTTGTGTTCACCCTACGTGCTCAGAAGTACTTGTGACAAACATGCTTTAACGTTTGTCCCATCTCTACCTCCTCAAAAGTAGTACTTGGTTCCAAGAGGTGGCCCCACACCCCTCAAAAACAAGTACCTGGTCAACCATCTGTTCATGGGATGCTTTGGAAAACATGCCTTTTATCCATTCAGTTACTTTGGGTATTCAGTCTGTTTTCCAGATCTTCAGGAAAACCAGTTTAACCACAGTGAGGCAAATTGAAAACCATGCTCTCCTGTGGAAGTCCAGGACAGTTTTTTCATGCCACCATGCAGCAGTACTAGTTGTTCATTTACTGTAATGTTTGTTCCACAAGTCGCCTGCATGTGGCACCAGGTTTTGGCAAGACCACAACATATGGACTGCATTACCAGGACAGAGAATATAGGCTGAGATTTTGCTTCCTCAACTTGGCCAGAAACCAGTGTCAGCCATGTAAGATTTTCAAGTAGCTGAAGTTTAGTTTTGCTTCTCTTGTGCCTTCATCATGATTTCACTTATTTTCTAATCAATATTTCTTGGTGTATTCAAGACAACTTTTCTTGTCCGGTTAGGAGTGAAGCTCTCTCGACTGATTTGTAGAATGCAACTCCAATCATTCAAATAGGAGCTAAATCATGCAGTTGTATACACCATTTCTGTCTGCACCATTCTTTTATATCCTGCCCAGGTTTTTAAATATTGTCAAATGAGGGAGGGAGTCAGGACTCATGGGTATTAGTATAGAGACATTTGAAGGCAGTGAGTACATTGAAAATATTTCCATTTCTGGAAGGCAGGAAGACAATTTTTTTATTATCCAAGTCCATGAAGTTCTTCAGTGTTATTAGTTTTGATCACATAATGAAGCTTGTTGATGGCTAGGCTTGACTATCTTCTCTAAAGGAAGCATTTTCTTCCTGCCTTCTGACCAGTCTTACACCAAAAGAGTTGTAAGGGCTTTGATTGTGAATTTAACTGAAAATAACAAAACTTGCCTACAATTGTTAATTCTATTTTTTTTAAATAATTTGCCACATTTTATGTTTTAAACAAGTTAACAGACAACCGGTATTCCTAGAAAATCATGTTCTTTGTTATAAAATATCACTAAGATATGAAAGTGAATAAAACATATTGATGGAAAAGACCCTTTCCACATGGTCAACCCAAAACATTTTGCCTCCCTTCTCCACTTTTTCCGACCTTGTTTTTGCTGGCTTTAGGACTCTGTATACGTTATCACTGCTAATCAGTGCCAAATTGTTTGTGCTGTCTCCTTAAAACACGGTAACATTGACTTCTACACTAACACTCTAATTTAATTTACCTATAAGTCCCTAATAAAATGTGCTACAGGTGCCCAGGGCATGTAAATTCAATTCTACGTGTGCGCCTGTAGCCCTGTTTGTGCACCCACTTAAAGTACCCTTTTAGCCCTCTAACCATGTCTCGGGACTGCCACCCGAGAGCCTGTATATGCAGTTTTACACTGCTGTGTCAATCTGACAAAATAAACCTTTAGGCAGGCCCAAACCTTCCTTTTTAATGCATATAAGCCACCCCTAAGACCTTTGACAACCAAGAGGGCATGGTGCAATGTATTTAAAAGGAGGGACATGTACTTTAAAAGTCATTTATCACTACTGTTGGAAATGGCCTTTCTGCAGGGTCATCCCCAGACTCTTTGCCTTCCTCCTCCTCTCTTTCTGACCTCATTTTTGCTGGCTTTAGGACTCTGCACACTTTACCACTGCTAACCAGTGCTAAAGTGCATATGCTCTCTCCTTAAAACATGTTGACATTGGATCATACCCAATTGGGCTATTTAATTTACTTATAATTCCCCAGTAGAGTGCACTATATGTGCCCACGGCCTGTAGATTAAAAGCTACTAGTGGGCCTGCAGCACTGATTGTGCCACCCACTTAAGCAGCCCCTTAACCTTGTTTCAGGCCTGCCTTTGCAAGGCCTGTGTGTGCAGTTTCACTGCCAGTTTGACTTGGCATTTAAAAGTACTTGCCAAGCCTAAAACTCCCCTTTCTCTGCATGTAAGTCACCCCTAAGGTGTGCCCTAGTTGACCCCTAGGGCAGGCTGCTGTATAGGTGAAAGGCGGGACATGTATCTGTGTAGTTTACATGTCCTGGTAGTGTAAAACTCCTAAATTCGTTTTTGTATTACTGTGAGGCCTGCTCCCTTCATAGGCTAACATTGGGGCTGCCCTCATACATTGTTTGAGTGGTAGCTGCTGATCTGAAAGGAGTAGGAAGGTCATATTTAGTATAGCCAGAATGGTAATACAAAATCCTGCTGACTGGTGAAGTTGGATTTAATATTACTATTTTAGAAATGCCACTTTTAGAAAGTCAGCATTTCTCTGCACTTAAATCTTTCTGTGCCTTACAATCCACGTCTGACTGGGTTTAGTTGACAGCTCCTTGTGCATTCACTCAGACACACCCCAAACACAGGATACTCAGCCTCACTTGCATACATCTGCATTTTTAATGGGTCTTCCTGGGCTGGGAGGGTGGAGGGCCTGCTGTCACACAAAGTACTGCCACACCCACTACTGGGACCCTGGCAGACAGAATTGAACTGAAAGGGGACCGGGTGCACTTATAAGCCACGCTTTGAAGTCTCCCCCACTTCAAAGGCACATTTGGGTATAAAAACAGGGCCTCTGCCCTACCACCTCAGACACTTCCTGGAGAAGAAACCAGAACCTGCAAACTGACAAGAAGAACTGCCTGGCTGCTTAAAGGACTCACCTGACTGCTTTCTGAAGAGGACTGCTGCCTTGCTGTTGCCCTGCTTTCTTGCTTTGCTGCAGAAGTGCTCTCCAAGGGCTTGGATAGAGCTTGCCTCCTGTTCCCTGAAGTCTCAGGACCAAAAAGACTTCTCTCCTGCAGCTGAAATCCCTGTGCGGTGAAAATTAGATGCACCGCCTGCCAAGAACGACGCACAGCCTGCTCATGGTAAAAACTGCAGAGCGTGCCGAGTCCGGAACGACGCAGCCCGACGTCGCAACAGAAGATCGACACGGTGCCGGTGAAGCGACCGTAACTTCAACACACAGCACTACTGGATCGACGCAAGCTGACTCAGAACAACGCGCCCGACTTCCTGAGAGGAATTGATGCAGTGCCTGCCAAGACAATTCCATGCATCGCCTACCGAAATCAACGCAGCCGCTGAGACTTCGCTCCGCAAGCCCAAGATTCCATGCATTGTCCCTGGGGTGTCTGAAAACCCCGCAACTCGAAGAGGATCCGAGTCCGCGCACCGGAAATCGACGCAACGCCTTACCCACATGGAAAATAACAACGCAAGTCCGTGTGCGAAGGGACGAAACCAATGCACACTCAACGTTTACCACGCATCTCCTCCTCTGCGGTCCCTTGCGAGGATTTTTCAACGCAAACCAGCTACTTTGCCCTGCAAGAGACACTTGTTGTTTCTAGGAGAACTTAAGACACTTTTTATTTCTTTTACAGTAATCTTTTAACTCTAAAGATACTTGATATCACTTTCAGTGATGTTCCAACATTTGCTTGTTTCATCTTTAATCGTTTTGACCTGCATTTATTCAGATGAATATTATATATTTTTCTAAACATTTTGTGGTGTATTTTTGTGGTGTTGTATTGTGTTATTGTATGATTTATTGCACAAATACTTTACACATTGCCTTCTAAGCTAAGCCTGACTGCTCGGTGCCAAGCTACCAGAGGGTGGGCACAGGATAATTTGGATTGTGTGTGACATACCCTGACTAGAGTGAGGGCCCTTGCTTGGGCAGGGGGTAACCTGACTGCCAACCAAAGACCCCATTTCTAACAACGACAATAAGGAAAACTCTCTCATAGGATATCACTGGATCTACCTTACTACACCTTACCAATTCACTATCTGGAAGAGACCATTTTCTCAAGTTTGGCTTCTCTGGAACCACAATTTAAAATCACAACTTACAGCGATTTTAAATTGTAATTCTGAAAACACCACTTTTACAAAGCTGGAATTTTCTTTAGCCATTAGATGCCTGCTGCCTGTCTCTGAATACATGTCTAGGGTGGGTGTGCATACCCTTAAGACAGCCACACACAAAGGGAGCTTAGGTGTAACTTGATGGGCCATCCCCATCTTGATGGGACATCCTGGGTGGGATGGTAGGGAGGGGCTGGTCACACACCTAAATAGGCTGTGTCTTGTCCCCACACAAAGGAATGCATACCCCACTGCAGTGGGTCTGAGGCCAGGGCAAGAATGGAGGACTTCTGTGTGCTTTCAAATACCTGTCTTTGAAGTCTCCCCCTTCAAAGGTACAGCTGGGTATAAGTACTGAACCTCTGACACCACCACTTCAGTACACCTCTGGACCTGTTGATATTCTACAAGGAAGAAGGACTGCTATGCTGCTACAAAGACTGTCACTCTGCTGGATTTGCTATTCTGCTGGTCTCCTGCTTTTCTGTGCTGACCTGCTGTCTCCTGTCTCCTGCCTGGTAGTGAGAAGAACTGGACCTGCATCTCTCCACCCCAGAACCCAGAGTGACTCCAAAGGCCATCTAACTGGTCTCCTGTTTTCTGAAGTTTCAGGGACATAAAAGACTTTCAACGTACATGCATCTGCACCTGGACTCTGCCATCTGTGAGTCTGCCCTGCCAAGTGGTGCCTCCTCAGTCCTGGACCTTTAGAAGTGAGGCCTAAGGTCCTTTTTCAGTCAACCCATGCATCCTCATTGAAAGCAGCAAATTTTTGTTATTGCAGAGATTGTAACCAGTGCCTGGCACATCGCCTTCAGAATGAGTGCATCGCCCTCTGAATCGACACATCCTCTGCTGCAGGAGCAGAACTGACACATCACATTCAGGTCCAGTGTATCACTCTTGAAACTGATGCATTGCTGACTTTGCATGAAGAAAACTGGCACGTCTCCTTCTATCGTGGGATCAGAAATCACACAGAGCCTCAGCTGCACCTCACATCTTCCTCAACGTGGACGCAACCAGGACCAAGGTATTTTTATTGAGCAGGCCTAAATGAGCCCTTGTATCCAGCCTATGCTCCATCGTGGTTAGCCTGATCTCTTGACTTTATCCCAGTCAAGTGTGACCAGATGTCCCTGATTGGATATTGTTGCTTCTAAGCGCTTTTCTACAGTTAATTCTTTAAAAGTGTATATCTGGATTTCTACCTATTGGATTTGTGTTGTTTGGTTCTGTTTCATTCAGTAACTTAGGTTTTATTTTCCAACCAGGTTTGGTATCTTTTTGTGTGGTGCCTTCACTGTTTACTGTTTGAAATATTGCACAAATATTTTACACATTAAGTTAAGCCTGACTGCTCTCTGCCAAGCTACGAGAGGGTGAGCGCAAGTTAGTCTAGGGTCTGTTGATGACTTACACTGACTACTATTGGGGTTCCTTCTTGGAAAAGGTGCATTCTTCTGCCAACCAAAATCCAATTTCTAACATACATGAACTCAAATATAATAATAAATATTACATGTCAAGAATGCTTTGTTCTTCATTTAATTGGTTAATACAATTCAGCAGACATGCACTATGAGCTTGTATTTTTTTTTTATGTTTAGGGCCTGCCGCCCACTGGGCAAGGGTACCAGGGCCCAGGGGACATGTGTTTTTTTTAATGTTATGGACCACCGCCCACCAAGCAAGGGTAGCAGGGCCCTGAGGGACATGTATTTGTTTCTTAATGCTCGGGCTCACTGCCCACTGGCTATGAGTGGCAGGGCTCTGAGGGGCATGTATTTTCTTTAAATGTTAAGGGCCTAACTCTTTTTTGTTCTTTTTGAAGAGTCTCAAAGGAACGTATCTGCTGGTTCTAGAGCCATTGGGTGGTCTGGTTACTACAATATACTTTTGCTGCTGCCCAGCGCAGGCAAGTCTTGGTTTCTGTACACTTCTGGGGAGATGAATAGTGCATATGCTGATGAGCAGAACCTTGAGGTCTCCATCCTGTTTTGTGACTTGCAATGGGTGAGAGGAACATGGGTAGCTCCACACAGTTTGCATCATGTCTATCCCAGGCAATCCTTGCAAATGTTTGAGATGACACGCTTTTCACAGGATTAGCCCCATTTCAACTCATGGTTTTGCTTAGTAATTCTGTGTATTCCTGTGTTTGTTTTTTTATTTGTGTTTATGTGTTCGTCAATATATGTGTTAGAAATTAATACACTCTTTGGGGGTTTTGGGTACACAGGAGTTATAACGTTTGGCCAAAAGGCAACCCATATGCAATTGTTTTTTAATTTCTTTGTTTGGAGGGGGCAAGTGGGTTTGTTGGGGTGGTTTGGAACAAATTTTGGATTTTCCATACTCCTCCTTTATGCACTGTTAGCTGCTCTTATTCTTTTTGTCCCACCTGAGTGCAAAAAGCCACACTTAAGAGCCTGATTTTCAACATATGTGTGTCCAAATTTGATTTGAATGATTTTAGGTTTCCTTTTCTTTGCAGGTGGCTCCTTATCTCCTTTTTTCTCCTTTGTCAGCATTCATCCAACATCATTTGAAAAAATATGAAGTTTTCCCTGAGATTATATTTCAGTTTCCTTTGTCATTTAATTTTTTAGTTGCCTTCGTGTACGAATTTAAAATCCATATCTGCAACTTCACTTCATAACGGTGCATGTTTTCCCTCCTTCGCAGCTGGCCATGCTGTTTTAACACTGTGTTTGCTCAACTCCATTAGAGGGCTGCTGTTTTCCAGTGTGGCTTTGTTTCCCCAAATTTGCATGTTTCCCTTTATTTGCAAGTGTATCAGTATTTAGTGCATTTTTTAATCACTGCTTCCCTACATATATGTAGATCTTTTGAATTACTAGGGAGCAATGAGACACCACATCAAAAGCCGGATGGAGAAGTTTATGCAGCCTGCGAAGGCCGTGAAGTATCAATCACATCTGGCTACCCAGATAACAGTAGCAGACCGGGCTGGAGAGAACAGCAATGTGATGCATGCTGATGGTGGACTGAGTGTCCCTCTCAGAACAGTAGATCCAGCATTATTGTTCTTATTTTAAAATCAGTAGCACGATATCGGGCAAGGTTTGAGCTGCTCAGAAGAATTGCATATACATAGCCAAGATTAAAACCTAAGGAGGAAAGCATGCAGGTTCCATGGTTATCATACCTTAACAGTTTTATGTCAGGTGGTAGACATTGACCATAAACAAGTTGTCTCGAATGTAAGTAAACATAAAAATAAGATCCCTGTATTTGATGCTTAAAGGATTTCAAAAGAAAGTGCCACAAAAATGCTCCAAAATTCCCATATTTGTGCAGCAAAATGTGCATATTTGTGCTGCAAAATTTGCAAATCCATGCTGCAATATCATGGGGAGTCTGTTTAGTGCATTTCCCACAAACAACTTTTTTGTATTTATTTTTATTTAGGCTGTGCATTATTTCCTAGGTAGCAACCTGGCATTAAAAGACAAAAAAACGTAGAGAATATTTTGTTTTTTTTGAGCCACACCTTTGACCCCTCTCACACACTCACTGATCCCACTCTCACTGCATGCAGCATCAGTTCCCATACTTTTTGCAATGCACTTCGACCACTGATATACTTCAGACTAATCTGTGAATGTGATATTTTGGAGATATAACACACATATTTTAAAATGCTTTTTCGAAGGACAAGCAGGCTTGTCATTTACCAGAAGCCCTTTGTTGTGACTTGAAGACCAACTGGAGTGTACACGTGATAAGATTCTATAAACTGAGATCATGCAATAATCCTGGCATGGAAGTGGACTCTGTTTAAACATTTACTTTATATTCATTACATTTTTGTTAGTTTCTTATTTTTAAATTGCAAAATGTTCACAGTACATGAAAAAGGCATTTTCTTAGAAACATTTGATACTGAGATGCTTATTTTGCACATTGCAAAATCGATTCTCAAGGCCTTATTCGAATAGCAAAGCAAACTGAGTTTAAGGATGTCCCTTTGACCAACCCGTTTCATGGTTTTATTAGAAAAATGTCTGATTTCGCTGCAATGTGAACATTATTATATATTACATGTTCTCCATTGAGTATTCAGAATGCTCTGTTCTCCTCTCAGAATATGCCTGAGCAACAAGGGAAATACAAGAGGGCAGTGCTCGAGATTGGATCAGGTTTGTCTCACTGCAATCCTAAAGTGCCCCCTGCTTTTCAAGGAGGTACGCAGTAAATGTACTTTCTAGGGGTACACTATTAAATTTTAAGACGTGTCCTGCAGTGCTGTTTCTAGAGGAGAGGGGGCGGTATTGACTGTCTTGTGAGTTCTTTTTACCGATGAAGAAAAGGGGTATTGAAGCACGATGCACAATGCTGGATTACATACATTGCAGTCATTCTTGATCTTGACTAGACAAATGTACGCTGTTGCACACGTAGCTGCCAAGGGCCAACATACCCATAAAATATGGTGCACACGTATGGAGACAATATTTCTCCTGTACATCTATCCGGGGATCCCTGCTGTCCTCCCTTGAAATTTGAGATATACTTGGCACCTAAAAAATTAGGTACAGTCTGGATGCCACCAGAAGTCGCCCTCCTTCCTCTGGCTAGCGCTAGCCCCATTCATAGGCCACTGGGAGCCGCATCAGCACATGTATGAACCATGGAATATTGTTGCTTTCAAATGTTTTACTTCCACTGTATCACAACTAATTCTATCACAAAAAGAAGCATGATGGAAGGCACAACGACAGACTTCAACATCTTAGGTTGATGACCAGATCTTTTGTGGCACCCTCCTCAGCCAAGCAGAAGTACTTAATGGGCAGTGTACTTTGAGGGTCACCACTAGGTAGTCTAACAAGTGTTCTTCACAATGAAGACATGTTGCATCCACTTTGTTGCAGATTTTAAAAGAAGCACCCAGCTGGCACAGTCTAATACTAAGGCTCTGACTGTAATAGGGGAGCAATGAAAGGACACAGTAAGGGATATAGAAAGAAATTTGATGGACCATTCTAAGCTGCATTATAGCATAGGAATGCAAGGGACCTCAATGCTAAAACTCTCCTGCCATTGCTGTTGATGGTTTGTCCTATTTTAGGTATGGACTGCAATGCAGGAGAACATCGAGATGATAAATTCAAACCCTAGAGAGTGCCACTGAATATAACAGTACAAGGAAAACAAGCATGCACTCAAATAGAATATTTACAACAGACACTTCACAAAGCGCACCTGGGTATGTAGTAAAATTGACTGTACATCAAGTCGTACCTTCATTATGGTGAGAGATTAAGGCGCAATCTGGACATTAATATTTGCCACCAATGTGCAGAGATCCTCTACCTATCACGATATGTGGCTCAAAGCTTACAGTATGCATTCACGGCTGATGTTGTTGTAACTAAAAGAATGGTGCAGTTGCAACAAGAGCAGCTGAAGTTGGGAATATGAACTCCTTGCAGGAAGAGCAACATTTCCTTTATAAATATGTAGATGTTCTATTACTCTTGGCAGGGATTGCAATACCAAAGAGGAGAATTGCTGCAAGCTGAAACTTGAGACGAACAATATGGTTTTCGTAATAAGCTAATATATTATTATATTATTTGAAAACGCGATGGCCACAGGCTCTCTACCAAAGAGAAAACCGAATGCCTGTTGTTAGAACTAAAAAGAAAAGTGCCATATCCAGAGCCTGGCAAGTGATGAAGGGAGCAGTAATGTACTAGGGCTGTTCTTGAAGTTGTTTTCAAAGGACCTATCAATCCACTGTATGCTATAGATATATATATATATCTGTATATATATATATATATATATATATATATATACATATATATATATATATGTATATATATATATATATATATATATACTGAAAAAAACAGAGGTTACAGGGATGTTACAGTTAGAAAATATAACTTTTAAAAAAGCTTACCAATTAGTAGTGGCAAGGGCATGAATTATACTTACCTTAGGGCACAAGTTATAGTTGCTTGAGGTAACTTTAACTATAACTGGTAAATTTCTATGGTTTAGTACGTTTAAAATGTGAGTGGAAGGACAAGACTCGGAGTGGATCTGTGAGATATGTCTGCACAAATTGAAAAGAAAAATGTATTTGTCAACAGTAAGATTACCTTTGAGTATGAGCCTTAAACTTTTTCATTTGAAAGAAAAAAAGATGGGAAATGACCGGAGATATACCTGGACTCAAACCCTCAATGCTCAGTGTAATGATCTGTGACCTTCACAGTTGAGCTATTCTATTTTTTCAAATATATTTCTTTTTAGTCCTTTATGGTCTATCTAGGACCATGGGGGAGCCTCCCGGCGGTCCCATTGTTCCAGCATGCAGGCAGCTGCTTTTAACAGCAGCTCCATGGTCACTGGAGCAATGCTTTCATCTCTGTGCCCTGCACGCATAACTGTGTACCGGGAACAGAGATGAAAACTCTGCTTTCTGACAGTGGGACCTGTTTTACAGGTCTTGCTGTCAGAAACCAGAGTGTTTGCTGTGACTTCTCTGCAGCTATCAAAGCTGTAGCCAAGCCACAGCAAATAGCTATGTCCCGGGGGTGAGTACACCTGGACATAGCAGGATCCGGCCCTGGGGGGTGGTTGTCCTCAGGGCCATCAGTGACTTCTCGAGGTAGGACAGCATGGCCCCCCTCCAGGGTGATAACTCTGGGGAGGTTGTGGTCTATGGGGCTACAGGGGGTCTGAAACGGACCCCCTTCACTTTTTTTACTCTTTGCTCTGTGGAGGTGGTGGTCCCTGGGACAGCAGGGGGTGTGGGTGCCCATGCGTATTACTAGTTTAAAGCTTCAGGGAGGTGGTGGTTCATAGGGCTTTGGGGGTGCCACACGGCCCCCTCACACAATATAAAGATAACCAAGGGGAGGTGATCTCCGGGGCTACAAGGGGTCCGAAATGGACCCCCTCCCCTTTATTACTCTTTGCCCTTGGAGGTGGTGGTACCCAGGGCTGAATGGGGCCGTGCCCCCTGCATTCATTATAATTAAAGCCCACGGAAGGTGGTGGTCTCCAGGGCTGTGGAAGGGCTGGGTGGCACCCCACAAGTCAATAACCTGAAGTCCCGGGGAGATGGTGGTCCCGGGCCTGTGGAGGAGGCCAACAGGCCTCATCCACATAATTAAAGCATTTTGCCCTAGGGAGGAGGTGGTCCCCGGGACTATGGGGAGGGCCACAGGCGCCCCCCCTCCACATTCAAAATTACAAATGCCCTTAGGACCTGTCCCAACAAGCATGGGAGTCTGTGCTTATTTTAAAAAAAAAATGTTGGTGTGAATATTACAATTTTGCTGCAAAATATTTTAAAAATGCTTTTTTGCTCTGGTAGGAGGTCACTCTAGGACACAAAACCAGAACTAAGGTGTCAGGGTGTCCCTAGCCTGGTGCCATGATTTTTTTTACTGGGACTCGGTTCAAGGTGAGTCCCAACATGGCTGCCAACACTTTATGGTTGACGTGTTGGCAGCCAACCAGGGCTGTGCATTTCCCTTGCCGAGCTCATTTTTTTCCGCAAATACTTCCCGGCCAGAGGTATCCCTTACATTTCTCAAAAACAACTGAATGGATTTACACCAAATAAGCGAAAGCGCAATCTGCGTACCGAAAGTTAGCTTTCTGTAAATTTGGCGTAATTCCATGAAGCGGCTTGGGCTGTAGTCGTGTCTAAATATCCTAAAAAAAAGAAAATTGGGCAGGGTTTCAGACCACCTGACCCCTTAGTTTGGTGGGGCTAGGGCTAAAAGCATTTTTTAAATAATTTTTGGCCAGATACTTGGCGGATCTGTGGATCTTATGAAAATTAAAAAAATTTATATAAAAAAAAAGCATGGGCTCCCGCGCCTTATGTTTATGAAGCCATTTTTGATAACATCATTGTAGGAAAGTACCATCTTTCTTGGTATGTTACCCCCATTTTTACCTGTATGTCAGTATGTTTTTGCCTGTCTCACTGGGATCCTGCTGGTCAGGACCCCAGTGCTCATAGTTTATGGCCTAAGGTGTGTGTCTGTATAGTGCTTAACTGTGTCACTGAGGCTCTGCTAATCAGAACCTCAGTGCTTATGCTCTCTCTGCTTTTAGATTTGTCTCTATAGACTAGTGACTTAATTTACCAATTTCAATTGGCACACTGCCCTCCCCTTATAAGTCCCTTGTATATGGTAACTAGGCACCCAGGGCATTTGGGTTCCAGGAGATCCTTATGGGCTGCAGCATTTCTTTTGCCGCCCATAAGGAGCTTATACAAACCCTTTTACAGGACTGCCACTGCAGCCTGTGTGAAATAGTGCAGACATTAATTCACAGCCATTTTCACTGCACTTAAGTAATTTATAAGTCAACTATATGTCTAACCTTTATTTAATGGACGCTAGGTGCAAAGTTACAAAGTGTGAGGGCACTCTTGCACTAGCTTGCAGAGGCTTGCAATGCAGATACAGCTGCTGCCACCTCACAGACAGGGCTCTGCCCTACTGGGGTCTGAACAGCTCAGTCCCAGGAAGGCAGAACAAAGCATTTTCTTTGGGAGCAGGGTGTTACACCCTCTCCCTTTTGGAAATGGGTGTTAGAGGCTGGGGACGGGTAGCCTCGCCCAACCTCTCGAACTGCTTTGAAGGGCACAGATGGTGCACTCCTTGCATAAGCCAGTCTACACCGGTTCAGGGACCCCTTGTCCCTGTACTGGCACAGAACTGGACAAAGGAAAGGGGAGTAACTACTCCCCTGCCCATCACCACCCTAGGGGTGGTGCACAGAACTCCTCCAGTGTGTCCCATACTTCAGCCATCTTGCTTTGTAAGGTGTCGGGGCACTCTGGAGGCCTCTGAGTCGTGAGTGCCAGCAGTTGATGTCAGAGACCCCTCCAGATAGGTCCATACCTGTTAAGGTAGCCAATCCCCCTCCCATGGCTATTTAGGGTCTCTCCTGTGGATTCTCCTCAGATTCTACTTGCAAGTTTCCAGCAGGAATCCTCTGCCACTACTCCTTCATCCTCTGACCTCGGATCAATGACAGCCTGCTCCAGGAACCACTGTAACAGTAACAAAGTATCCAGAAGGGATTATTTTCCTCTGAAACTTCAGCTCCAGCCAGCAATTGCAACAGTTTCCATGGTGTGCACGCTCTGAGGACTCCCTGTCTTCACCCTGCACCAGAAGGACCGAAGAAATCTCCCGTGGGGTGACGGAGTAACTCCCCTGCTGAAGCTGGCACCGTCTAAGATGACGACCGGTTCTCTTGGACTCCTCTCCTGGCAACGAGCATGCTCCTTGGAACACAGAGGGTGGACCCCTTCGACAGAGACTGTCCTGAGGTCCTGCTGTCCCAATTTGGAGGAGGTAAGACCTTGCCTTTCCCCAGAACAAAAGTACCCCTGTGCACCGCATCTTCTTCACCTCCTGTGGCCTCTGTGCACTATTTGCAAAATTCCTTCATGCACAGCCTGGCCCACGTCCCCAGCACTCTATCCTGTGATGCTCAATTCGTTGAGTTGTTCTCCGGTGGTGTTGGACCTCCCTTTGTAGCACTGCACCAACCGCATTTAGCACCTCCTTTGTCCCCGTGTCCTGGGACTCCAGTGGGTGCTATATGCTTCTCTGAGGGCTCACTAAAGTGCTGAGAGCTCCCTCTTCCTCTTCACACAGAGCTGAGGTCCCCAGTTCCCACCTGGGTCCAGATAGCGCCTACTTGATGCAAAACGCAACTTTGCCAGAACCAAGACTTGTTGGAGGAATCCAGCGCAAAACTCACCTGCATCCAACTTCATGACGTGGGACATTAAGTGCATCATGCAGAAACCCGCTGACATCTTCCTAGGTTGCATTTCTACAGTCCTTGTCCACCCGGGAATACTTCTTTTGCACCCTCTTCTGGGTTGGCAGGGGATCCTGTCCTTCCTGGAACTTCTTTCGACTTCTGGACTTGGTCTCCTTCCTTTCTTTGCACGTCTTCAGGTCCAGGGATCCACCAGTTGTTGTTTGCAGACTTGGTTGGTTCTTGCAATAACTCTAATCACGACTTGTAATGTGTCCTAAGGAAACTTGCAGTACTTTACCACTGCTTTTCTGGGGTGGGGTAATTTACTGACCTTTACTGTATTCTTACTCTTCCGGCGATTCTGCACACAGTACTCTTGTCTCGGGGGAATTCCTGATTCGCATTCCACTTTCTTAATATATGGTTTGTGTAGCCTCTGGACCTGTTTTCTTCCATTGCATTCTATAGCATTTCCTATTGTTTGCACTATCCTATGTCTAATTACTTTCCTTATTTTGATGTCTAGTGTATATATTGTGTATAATACTTACCTCCAGAAGGAGTATTGCCTCTAAGGTATTTTTGGTACTGTGTCACCCAAATGAACTACCTTTATTTTTTGTATCACTGAGTATTGTCTTTACTTCTGTATAAGTACTGTGTAACTATAAGTGGTATTGCAGGAGCTTTGCATGTTTCCTAATTCAGCCTAAACTGCTCTGCTATAGCTACCTCTATCAGCCTAAGCTGCTAGAACACTACTACATTTCAGTGATAAGGGATAACTGGACCTGGTATAAGGTGTAAATACCCAAGGTACCCCTTACAAACCAGGCCAGCCTCCTACAATCATTGATAATATCAATGTAATATTTGCAGTAACATTTTTAATGAAAAAACTGTGCATGGTGGGGACACAAGTTATAGTTACCCTTGGGCACAAGTTATAGTTAATTGAGGCAACTTTACTATAAGTGGTGAATTTCTATGATTTCTTACATTTGAAATGTGAGCCTAACTATAACGTCCCTGAAACCTTTTGTTTTTCTATATATGTATATATATATATATATATATATATATATATATATATATATATATATATATATATGTGTGTGTGTGTGTGTGTTTGTGGGTGTGTGTGTTTAATTTACTGGGGATACCAAGTAGGTACTTCCCACAGACGGAGCATTTTACATTTTGCTAATAACTTTGATGTCATGATCCGAATCTTCACACAGTGTTCTAAACTAGTTTGCCAATCAGTTTAGCTGCTGTGTGTAAATTTTCATGATGATTCATCAAGCAGGGACTGAGAAACAGGGGAATCTCTGAGGATTTTGCAGGATCCAATTGAAAATAAAATAAAATCACCCACTCACTTGGTGCACGCTGCCAAAGGTCATGTGCATCATGGGGTTGGGTATACGTGGGAGGGTTGTATTAACATATGTTATTTATATATAACTTCACATTAAAAAACATAGAGATTCACAAAAAAAAACAAAGATTATAGGGATGTTATAGTTAGATTCATGTTTTACCCACAGAAAACCACAGAAATTCAGCAGTTATAGTTATACTTACCTGAACAAGCTGTAACTTGTTTCAGAAATTATCTTTACCGTATGAGTTCTAGTTTCTTAACATAAGTGTAACTATAACTGCTGAATTTCTAAGGTCTTATGTGGGTAAAAGTTGAACCCAGCTATCCAGGCCCTATAATCTTAGTTTTTTTAAATAAAAATAAAAATATATATATATAGAAAAAGTGTGGTCCAAAGGGAGTCATAATGTCGTAAACATTCTAGAATAAAGTTCTTGTGCGTAAATTAACTGTACAAAAGAACACCCAACATGAATAGTGCCTGTATACAGGAGAAGATACAGAGAATCTAAAAATTGGACTAAATGCTAGCCAGAAACCTAGATACATAAAATAACATTAAATGTGAGGCGAAAAGCTGCAAGTATAAAAGTACAGGTCTAATCTGTCTAAAATTCAAGGGCAACAAGAGAGGCCTTATAAACTTAAAATGAAGGTAAGTGAATCTAGGGCAAATAAGCACGACGTACAGTGTATTTCACACTGAGAAGTTATCACAGGTTCAAGATGTCAATTTAGATCATTTGTCACAAACCCCATTTGGATAAAGAAGCTGATGAAAAATACTCAGTGTACAATAATTTAAAGGGCGATGATGATGATTTGGCAACTCCTGAAGGAGATAAGGCTCAATTCTACTTACAGATTTTACCATAATATAAGTACTCATTGACTGCTTGGTTAAGCAGCAGACTCTCGTTCAGCTACTACCTTACATGTGAATGCTGGAAAGTGGATTATTAGTAAGGGCAAGTAGGTACCTATACTTAGTAATAGGCCATAATCTCATAGTGGGCCCAGACAAGGTCTCAAACAATGAATCCTTGCTCAATTCTTGGTAACTTGGCCCACGTACAATTAAGCTTAACTTAAGAATTAAGGGCCAGATGTAGCAAACGTTTGTGAGTCGCAAATGGGTGGCAGCGCTATTTGCGAACCCGCAAAATGCGAAATGGGATGTACAAATCCGATTTCGGAGTACCAAATAGCGATGCAACCCATTACCGACTCGCAAAATTTGAGTCCGAACCGTATGCAAAAACCAGTCGCAAATTGCGACTAGTCGCAAAAAGCCAGTTTTGCACACCCAGATTACCACTGATTCAGAGCAGGTGGTAACCAGAATCAAAGTATAAAAAGAGACCCAGAAAGCATCTGGGTTACTCAAAATGGCTGCACTATATGTGATTGCATGGAGGAGGAGAGTCCAGGCTGCCCAGCAGAGGAGGAGGAGGCAGAGACAGGAGAGGATATGCCGAACCAGGCAGACACTATTTCAACAAACTGAGGATGAGATTTATGATAAATACAGCGCCATCCCCACACATGTGCTATGCTCACTGCATCTCTTGGCCTCGGGTAGCTATCAGGGGGTGATTGCAGTGGCAGGTGGGGTATCCCAAAGTGCCCTCTCAAGATTCTTCAGACGTTTCCTAGATGCCATACTCGCACACATTTCCAGATATATATACCTTCCCAGAAATGAGGCAGAAATGAACAGCACCAAGTTGGATTTCTACAGAATTGCCAACTTCCCCCATGTAATAGGGTGTGTGCAGGTGCCACATGTACCAATTTGCCCACCAGCAAATCAAGAATATGTGTTCCACAATCGGAAATGTACCCATTCACTAAACTTCCAGGTGGTATGTGACGCCAATAATGTCATTACTGACATTGTGGCTAAATATCCAGGGAGTACACATGATGCATACATATTCAGGCACAGTGGGAAACACCAATGCCTAGAACGTGTGGAGTTTTGCGAAGGATATTTATTAGGTACTGGCGAGCACACTCTGAAGCCTTACATACATGTTACTGCGTAACCCTGTGATGCCCTGCTAAATTTGCCTCTTTTGTCAAACAGGTGACAGTGCATATGCCCTGAGACATGGATACTCACCCCATACCTAACACAATTGGCAATCAGAATGACGGGCGATACAACATTGCACATCGGCGGACCAGAGCTGTCATAGAGTGGACGTTCGGTTTGTTGAAGTCACGATTCCGATGCCTGCACAAAAGTGGAGGTGCACTTCAGTATGCCCCAGAAACAGCATGCAAGATAGTTGCCACCTGTGCCATCCTACACAACATTGCCACCAGACTTGGGCTATATCTCACCCCTGACGACACAGATTCAGAGGATAAGGAGTAAGAGCTACCACACCGACTGCCTTGGGATAGAAGCATCGCAATGGAGGGCAGACAGAGACAGAACTACATAGCAACCCACTACTTTGGCAGGTACGTAGCAACCGTGACGACACTCTCTAATGTGAGACACACATTGCCCAGTTGTGTAGTTCAACAAATTACCCTTTTTATTGCAGGACTATAATGTGGAAACAATTGTCAATTATACTACTGGATGCAAATCAAAAGTGTAGTCTGACACATTACGTGCATGTGCCTCTGTAACACCACATATCAGTAGCTGACAGCCTCCTGCAACTGCGGCCACCATGGCTCACTCCAGGTTGGTCCCCTGAGCCCTGCTGTGCACTGCTACTCCGCAACACACGTGCATCAGTGGCAGACACACTACTCTGCCCTTGCTGCCTGTCTGGTCTCCAGCAGGTCCACCACATGGCTGATGTGGCCAAGTCCTCGAGCCATGTCTCCTGCAAAATGCCCTAGTTCCACTTGCAGGCTGACAACACGCCTTGACAGGCAGATTGTATTGGTAGCAACACAAAAGGATGATGGATGGAGTGCTGAAACTTTTCAACCACTCACCCTCAGTCACAGATCTGGGTTTAATCCATTGTTCCATAAGCAAAAAACTGATGGATTAAACCCAGATCAAGCAAAAAAAACTGATGGATTAAGCCCAGATCTGTGACTGGGGGTGAATGTTTGATTTGCTCTGCATTCCGTCCATCATCTGTTGTTTTTGCTTTTGTCACCCCAAGTGGGAAGGGTATGCCCAGACGTGGGTCACGTGCTTGTTATGCCACCAGATGCAAGCTAGCTTAGCTGATGAAGGGTGATACGCTGAAACCGGTCCCAGGATGCTTGTTTCTGGTCCAGGGAGGACCTGGCCTGGCAGTTGAGGCTGGACTGTTTCCATGGGGAACAGGGTCAAGACTGATTTGCATATGGCTGGGTCCAAACAGGAATGGCATGGCAAGCAAAAAAACTGATGGATTAAACCCATATCTGTGACTGGGGATGAATGTTTGATTTGCTCTACATTCCGTCCATCATCTGTTGTTTTTGTTTTTGAGGATGTATTGGTAGCCAGGCGCCATATAGACACACCTAGCCTGTCTAAATGGGCAGCAGTGATGCGCTCCCTGCTCCGTGCTTGTGCCCTGTCAGCTACCAGTTCCCTGACCAAGTTGTCTATGGAGGTAGTCAGGTTACCCAAGTGAGCGTTCATTGTAATGAACTGGTTGTCCACATTTGCCAGCCCATGCATGATTGTGTTCTGCAGTCTTGAAAGGTTACGGTTCATTAACCCCATTTGTCTATTTTGCAGCTGGTGACTCTGCAATAAGGATGCCTCAAGTCCCAACAAATCCTCATCGGCAACATCCTCCCTAGTCACAGACTGCATTGTGCGTCGTCTACGCACCGCGCCAGATGATCCCCGTGGTTGGCTCTCCCTAGGCATTGGCCCTGGTGTCCCAATGGCTGTCTCCATACCCAGAGCAGGATCATCCATGTTGTTGTGTGCCGATTGGATGGGTGGTGTTGTCCTGCACTCCCCTGTGGTGTCTGTGACAGCCTTCTCCTGTGTGTCAGTGCCATGATCCTCTCCCTGCACAGTGGCACTGATGGGGGGGCCTTGTGGGAGACCTGTGGGACATGGTGGACACACTGTCAGTATTGCACATATGTTTGATGCCTCAGAATAAACATTTCCCTATATTTAGACTACTGTACTACATTGCCCATAATGCACTGTTCTATAGGTTGCAAAACTAATCTGGAGCTAATCTGGAGGTGCCTGCTGATGTGTACTGTGATTTTGTGCATGGTGCATAGGCTGGTGTAAATACATTAATTTTGGTACTTACTTTTGATGTTCCTGGTGCTGAACTGTCTAGGTCTCCAATGCCCAGCACAGCCTCCGGCTCCAGAGTTGTCTCCACCATGGTTTCGATGGCTGTAGGGGGTGGTACAGTAGATGGCCCTCCTCCAGTGCCATGCATCTCCCTCATGCGCTCCGCCACCATCTCCTTGGTCCTGGAGCGAAGGTCATACCACCTTTTGTGGACCTCATCCAGGGTGTGGTGGCTGACATCGATGGCATTAATTTTGTTCAGGATGTCCTGCCAGATCTTCTTTTTGTGGCTGTCAGAGACACTCATTGCTGCCTTGCCAAATAATTCCTCATGGTGCAGGCAGCACTCCTCGGTGTGCACCTTCAACTCCATCTCAGAAAACTTGTTTGCGTTTTCTGCCTCCACTGGGTGTCTCCTTCTCCTGTGTAGCCATTGTTGCTGCAGCTCCTCTCCCCTGGGTGTTACTCTGCAGTTTGGGCTGGGTGGGCTCCTCCCTGTTCCATGGGGTTACTTCCTGGTTGTGATGTCATCACTCAGAACCAGGAAGTGGGTTTTTAAAAGTTGAATTTTCACCTGCGTGCAATTTGCGAGTCAGTCGCAATTTGCGACACCAGACCACACCCTTCGTGCAAATTGCGACCTCGCAAATTGCGAGGTCACAAATTGCGGTGCGACTCCGCACTGAATCGCTATTTGGATTAGCGATTTTTCCTGGCATATTATTTTGCAAGTCAGAAATAGTGAGTCACATGGAGTCGCTATTTCCGACTCGCTATTTTTTGCGTTCCTACATCTGGCCCCAAATGTGTAAAGCATTTAGGCCCGTATTTATACTTTTTGACGCTAAACTGCGCTAACGCAGTTTAGCGTCAAAAAGTTTTGCGCCGGCTAACGCCATTCTGAAGCGCCATGCGGGCGCCGTATTTATTGAATGGCGTTAGCCGGCGCAAGCAGACCGGCGCTGCCTGGTGTGCGTGGAAAAAAACCACGTACACCAGGCAGCTCCGGCGTTGGGAAAAATGGCGCTAGGGCGTCTTAAAAATGGTGCAAGTCAGGTTGACGCAAAAAATCGCCTCCACCCGATTTGCGCCATTTTTAACGACGCCCAGACGCCATTTACATGACTCCTGTCTTAGTAAAGACAGGAGTCATGCCCCCTTGCCCAATGGCCATGCCCAGGGGACTTATGTCCCCTGGGCATGGTCATTGGGAATTGTGGCATGTAGGGGGGCACAAATCAGGCCCCCCTATGCCAAAAAAAATATATAAAAAAAAACAAATTTATACTTACCTGAACTTACCTGAATGTCCCTGGGGTGGGTACCTCCATCCTTGGGTGTCCTCCTGGGGTGGGCAAGGGTGGCAGGGGGGGTCCCTGGGGGCATGGGAGGGCAGCTGTGGGCTCATTTTGAGCCCACAGGTCCCTTAACGCCTGCCCTGACCCAGGCGTTAAAAAGAGGCGCAAATGCAGGGTTTTTTGACCCGACCACTCCCGGGCGTGATTGTTGCCCGGGAGTATAAATACGACGCATTTGCGTCGCAGTCATTTTTTTGGATGGGAACGCCTACCTTGCATCTCATTAACGCAAGGAAGGCGTTCACGCAAAAAAATGACGCTCTTTACTCATACTTTGGCGCTAGACGCGTCTAACGCCAAAGTATAAATATGGCGTTAGTTTTGCGCCGAATTTGCGTCGAACAAACGACGCAAATTTGGCGCAAACGGAGTATAAATATGCCACTTAATATCAACAATAAACTAAATAAGTAAAACACCACACTGAATAAAAGTCCAACAATAATTGGTAAAAATGGAAAATATTGTTATCTTTAAAATGGCACCAAAAATGACAAACATCCTATGAAGAGAACCAGAGATATTAAAAATATGCTTTTTAGTGCATAAAACAAAAAAGCACCAAACGGAAACAACTGGTCGCACTTGACAGGGGCAAAGTCAAAGTTAACAACTGGCCACGATGGAGCCCAAGCCAGATACACTGAGCGGTAGACCTTTGTTAAAATTTTACCTTTGGATTTAGGACCTGATTATGAGTTTGGCAGGCCGAGCATCGGCCCACCAGACTCGTGGGGAAGAGACCCCCATGAAGCTGGAGGTCTCCCCTGGGCCCAATTACAATGTTTTCACTGGGCTGACCTGTGCAGCAGCATTGGCTTTGGCTCCTCAGGGAGCTGAGGCCAATACCATCACCCAGGGGGTGCCCCCAGCACCTTTGAAAAAACACTGTCTGTCATAGCACAGAGTCCACATTAGGAGAGTACTGGGCAGCGGGCCCCTTGCACTGCCCATGACATGGCCTCCCTGTAACCCCCAGCACTGCCTTTCCATCAGCCTTTTCATGGCAGGGACCCTGCCATGAAAAGGCTGGCGGAAACGGAAGTCATGATTATCACAGCGGTGTTGAACTCAGCACCGCCATGGCTGACCATGTCTTTGACTGCCACCAAACCATCGGGATCTCTGCTAGTGCTGGAGGTCCCGGGGTGGTCCAACCACCTGGGTCATGATCTGCTGATCAGACCACCAGGAGTGTGGTAGTCTGACCGCCACCATGAGTTTGTGACCGTCAAACTCGTTATTAGGCCCATAGCCTTTTTTCTGGAGTGTTTTCTCTAGTCGATAGAGGCTCCTCTTAGGCCGGCATGTGAGATGACATCATTGGCATCTCTCAGCAAGAGGTCCCAGTCATCTCCTGGAAGTCTTGTCACCATGAGAAAAGCATCAGAGCTTCAGCGAGACAACCCTGAAATTCAGACCGGGTCACGGTTCGACGTTGCCTGCTTGACTCTTGTTGATGGGTCGGTCACCTTATAGAGATTTTTTTCCAAGTTGCGCCAAACTTGTGGTTCTTTTTACAGAAGTCCTTTTTGGGGTCTTGCAGTGTCCACACTCTTGATCCACGGTTACAGAAGCTTTGAGATGCTCCTTGGCTGTTGGGACTACATTTCTCAGAATGCAAGCGTTCAGAATCCTAAATAGCCAGTGGACGTTGGTCAGCTGGACTCTTCTTGCAGGAATTGATGTGGGGGACTCTTGGTACCTCGTTTTTAACTGTTGCTTACAGGGAGTCCACGCCTGGAGCTTGTGTGCAACTGGTGCAGTCCTTGTGGGTGTAGTTCTTCAGGTACAGACCAGGGGTTCAGCAGAGCAGTTCTTAATCATCTGATGCAGCAGTTCTCCTCCCACCATGTGCTTTCTTTGTTTCAGTCCAGACCACTTCACCCCTTATTAAGGTAGCTTGGCTTAGGCTGCCAGAGGCTGACCAATCAGGAAAGGACAAACAGCGCTTATTTTGGTAACTTTCAGAAAGAGTTCTAAAACTCTTTACCTGTGCTAGTTATAATACCCCTAACAGTGGCAAGTTGTTGGATTTATTCTATTCTAACTAGTAAAATTGATACCAAACATGATATTTTTAGCTCTTTCATAGCGGAGACTTTATCATTTTTAAATAAAGCCTCCCAGTGTTAGCCTATGGAGCTAATGTACTAAAATGAGGAAAAACTAATTTGGCAGTTTTACTCTCATAAGGGCTTATAAAACATATTTTATAATGTTCCTTCTTAGATTTACACTGTAGCCAACCCTTGGGGTACCTAGGCAGACCTTAGGGATGGCCTGCTTTAAAATGACACCAGACACCACAGCAGTCCACCCATGGGTGCCCGAACTTAACTGGAGTCATGAAACCTACATGCCCTACCATACACTAGGGACCTATAAGTAGGTTGTGAAAAACAATTATAATTATGCCTGATTTATCTTTTAAACAGAGCACTGGCCCTGTGACTAGTTAGCAGTGCCCAGGGCACAGTCAGGGCCAGTAACCGGGAGTACCAAAAAATAAATGGGTGTGATCAGGGCTGAGGGATAACTTTCCCACAGTGATCACCTGCTTAATCGAATCGAACCAATATCTTTTTCCCCAGTGTCCTCTGGATCAGAAAACAAACCAGGCCTCCCTAAGTCCTTAAAGGTCAATTCTATATAGTGAAGCTAGGGTATAAGGTGTCCATGACCTAAAGACAGAAAAATCCCTGAGAATTAGTCTATGCAAGTCTAACTCCTCCTTACAACAATGGAGCACCAAAGTAGAAGTGGCCACAATCGAATAAAATCTACAATAAAATTCATGGCAAGTTCTTTGTGTATAACTTCTGCTTGCGTGCCCTGTCCCACAAACAACAGACCTCTCAGAAACTTATTTTCAGTTAACTGAATGCTATCAAGAGTTCCTTATCTTGCTGCCAAATGTGGCAAAAGGAACACATTTGGCCTTCTAGACCTCTAACATTGGCCTTAAGGACCTCCACCCAAAATGACTCACAAAATCATCCAAGACTGAAATGGCCCTCTTTAAAGTCCCTACAAGGCTGGAGTTTAGTAAATTCCCTTGATAGTAAAAAGTATCCATTCTGCTTAGTAGCTGGCCATGGATTGTAAAACTGTCTGTTTTAGTATTCTTAGGGCCGACCACAATGTAATGTGATTCTTTATGATTGGTGGATAAATCCAAATCGTCCATAAAGCAATAAATAAATCTAAAAGCTGGAGTCTTCTGGCTGTGTGGGGTATTTTATACTGCATCATCAGGATGTAAAAGCACAAGGATGGGTTTAATATCTACTTTAAGAACATCTAGGCCACTGTTGGACAACGTCCCTTCCAAACAGTTAATGTACAAAACAATTAGTAAGGGGCAATGATGCAATCCTGCTGCACGCCTCTATTTAAATTGAAGGGGTGGGTGCATTCCATGTCTGGCCCACATCTAACCAAACCAGTCAAGCCGGTATGGAGATCTCTCAAAAAGGTGACCAGAGCCTCATCAACACCTAGCACAAACCAAACCTTATCTCTGTTAACGTTATCAAGAGCTGAGCTGAGATGGATGATGGACAAGTGGATGGAGCCCCTTCTAGCCTTAGTATATTTGGAGATCAGGAGATATAAGTTTAGATTCTCCTCCACCGTTCCTCTACCTGGCCTGAGCCCATTTCCCAGCTAGATTATACATTGTTCTCATTGGCCCAACGAGGCAATCTCTCCAAAATGACTCTCCCAATGATTTTAACTTCAACATATATAAAAGAATTTGGCCTACAGAAGATTTGGTCACTTCTGTCTCCTTTTTTAGAGACAGGAACTATTACTGACTGATGCCAGGATTCTGGGAATGAGCCATGGTTATGAGAGTTAACATGCAGGGTAATGACTGGGGCCCACAATTGCACTGAAGACTTCAGTAGGTCGCTCAGGACTCTGTTAGCCCCCAGAGACTTGCCCAAGCTTAACGAAAGGATGGCATCTCTTATTTCTTCCCAGCTAAATGTAAACTTGTAATCACCTGAGGTGGGCTGGATAGAGAGCTCCAAACACACACAAAATTATAAATGGCTGCAAAGTGGTCCACCCAGGCCCTGCACTCTGATGATAGCCACCTGGTCAGAGAGCTGATCATCTTTAAAAAAGTAATGGTTTAAAATCCTCCAGAACACGGTGCTGTCCTTCAAATTACTTGCCATCACTAATTCTTCCCACAAATCGTTCCTTAGCAGAAGCTTCCTAAGCCAAAGTGCAGCTCTATATGCATGCCTACACCTTCTGACCTCCTCCCTAACCTGCAGAGATTTTTTCAGAGCCATCAAGAGCTTCTTCCTGGTCTTTGTGCAGATCTTATCAAACCGACTGCAGAACATGGGCGATCCAGTTCCCCCCGGCTAAGTAAGGGCTGATTTGATGAAACCACACATAGCAGCAAATGCCTTAAGGATACTATTGTCAGGAGTCTCATAGTCTAAACAAATATTAAAATCTGCCTGGCAGGCGCAGATCATATTGCCGTTAACGGTCTATGGGACAATCTTTTCTCACTTTAGTCTTTGTCCTTTGTCTCTGGCATAGCCACGGCCTTGCATAGGGCACAGTTGTTTACCCACTTTTTCTCCCTCAAAACAATAGCGATACGTGAATTGTGGTTGCTCTAAATATTCCATTATGTTTCAAAGCTAGACAAAGCAGAAAAAAACTCTTGGACACATAAAAGTTGTCAATAATAGAGCCATCCCCTGGGCCCTGAGCCTTTAAATGTTGGAACAACATCTACCGCTCTAAGGTACCTTTACTGAGCAGATTAATTCAATCAGAATCTGCAGCCAGGTCATTCAAAAATTCTCAATATGCCAAGTGCTTGATGTGTGCCTGCTCGACTTTAGACCTCTCAGCATCCTTAGATTCATACGAAAACAATTAGTGCATGGGGGAAAAGTGAAATCCCCTGTTATCATTAGAGCCATATATTGAAGAGGATGAGAAGTTTGAAGGGCTAACATAATCACAATGAAAGCAAAATAATTTGTCACCCGTCATTGAACAGTCTTATTACAGAGAAATCACTAATGTAAATCCTTCATTTGCAATGAGGACCACGTCTGAGAACTAAATATTATTATAACAATGCAAAAAAAGGAATACATACAATCATACCATTACCAAATGTTTAGCCTATATATATACACTCTCACTACACTGAATGAGTTGAATGGGATGAGTACACATTTCTGCTTTGCAAAAACCCCAAAATCCTGATCTTATATTTGCTCTCAAAAATTTATACAAATGCCATCAATCCTCCAGGGAGCCTTATAGCACAAACATCCCAGACCTATAGCATTTTCTACCTTTTGAGATAATGTGCATTTTTGTGGTGAATCGTTTCAGGGCTGCAAAGATAAAAGGGGGTCCCAAAACATGTTTTCCACCAAAGCATTTTGCATAGTCTATTGTATTTAACGTAGCCTGAAATCGGCCGAATGGATTTACATTACATTTGTCAGGATTATACATTATGGTGCAGAGATGATAATTTTGTGGGTACTGCAGGTGAGTAGGGTAAGTTTTGTTTAAGTTATAAGTCATTTAAACTTAGTGATATATGTCAGAGTGGTACTTCATGGAATTGCACTATATTTCATAAAACTTCTTGGGTACATGGCCATAAACTTGTTTAAAAATATTTAAATACATTTCCCTACCCATTACCACTTTCAGAAAGTGGTAATAGGTAGGGACTTACTAGTTAGCTATATCTAAGGCCTTAACACTCAACACAACCAAAGTGTTGTAAAAACAGTATGGCTGCCTTTTCATTCTCACAAAACAGCCGATACCCAATTATACACTTACTGTTCATCACCATGTAACACTATGTGATGCAAAATTAGCCAAGCATACCGTGTCCCAAAACATAACTAACGTCTAGCTGCATTATTGGATGGCAGTACCCTTGTGTCACTCATGTTGTCACATAGGCAATGCAATACTTCCTCCTGTCTAACAAGGAATGCAAGGCCACCATGCATGGCTCTACATTGATTAGTAAATCTAGCGAATGCAAGGCAATTCACTGTTTTGCATTAACCTGCACACCATAATCTACGTTGCTGCTAAATTTCTCATACATCCTCATGTCATATCAATGTAACCAGTACTCTATATGCTATTCCACTCTATGTCACCCCACCCTCTGCCTCTCCACTGTACGAGATTCTACTCTATTCAACTCCACTCTATACTATTACACTGTATGAAAACATCACTGTATGCCACTCCACGGTATGCCACTCCACTGGACACTACTCCATTATACACTTCTGGACTCTATGCCAT